>NC_038249.2:31594445-31630458 GCF_000004515.6 Glycine max
TTATTTGTTTGGTAAAAAGTTTTGAATGTATTTATCAATATGAAAATTTATTTATTTGAAAAAATGTATTATAATTAATTAATGAAAAATTGATTAGTATTATGAAATTTGCCTGTTATTAGTCAATCATTAATAATTCAACAATTAAATATTCAATTTTAATTATTTCAAATTAGTTATATATAATTAAGATTGTACATCTTTTTGGTTGGATTATTTATTAATTATTTGAATTTAATTTAATTTTCATTTTAAATTTTAAATGTATTCTTTTTTCATCTATTTATATGCTTTGTTTTATTTTATCTTTGTACCGTCTAACTTTTATTGTATTTTCTTTTGTTTTCTCTCTTTTATTTTACACTCTTTTTTCGTTACTTTTTAATATTTTTTTTCTATTTCACATGTGTGGAAAGAGTGTTCTCGTCAAGTAACCATTTTTCTCCCTTTTCATTTATCAAATGTTATTTCAAAGAAAAAAGTTTATGCATCTTACTCTAATACTACTAGAAAATAGTGTTTTTACAATAGCCAATCTACGACGGTTCTTTTAGAACCCCCTTAAAAAATGAACCGGTGACATTTTTGTAATTATTTATTAAAAAAGCTTTGTGCCACATATATTTTAAGACGGTTATTGAAAACCGCCTTAGAATGTGTATTGGTTTATGACGGGTTTTATTAACACACCATCGTTATCTCACTGGACTCTTTCATAAAGGCTAGGGCTATGGTGTTCAAAAGCGCAAAGAAACCTAACAATGCCGTTCTCTAACCCTTCGTCCCTCGACCTCCGCACACACAAAGCTTCTTCCTGAGTGTGAGAAGCGAGAACAAGAGACACGCCAAGTTGCAGTGAAGCCCTCATCTCGCGAGATGAGTTCGTTGGAGAAGGTGAGCCCTGGCATTAACCCGCGCTTCTTGAGCCATAAAGAAAGTCATCCGTTTCATTTTCTTCTGCACTTCTTCTCTAGTCTCTGGCTTCCTTGGTACGGGAAGAGCTCAATCTTGTCCATTTCCCTTTGGTTTTTCTTTCTTCTATCTCTTCACCTTCCTTTCGACCACTCTCTTATCACAGCTTGCTTTGTTAACAAGAGCCCTCTCCGTTGAGGTACGCGTATCCGCTTCTTCTTAACTTTTTTAGTTTCTCAACTTTTTCAGATTTTTAGGGTTTGTTCAGGTTTTCACTGTTTTTGCTCTTTTCTCGTAAGATCAGTGACGAGTTCGTGAATATTCGCTTGAGATTTGACTGCGAAGCTAGTTTTAGAGGTTTTGGAGTTTCTATTTATAGCTTTTGTTATTTTTTTCTTCCAATTCTAGCGTTCGTTTGTGCCTTGTTGTTGTTTCGGTCTCATTGCGTGTTGTTTTGACGAATTCTCTTTCAATTTTGCTTGTTTTTGTGTTTGATGTGCAAGGCATGTGTAGCTAGTAGAGTTTGTGGCTTCTAATCGATGATTTTTGTTTAATTGTTGCTAATTTTTAAATTGTTCTCTTGGAAAGTGGTTGTGTTTCAGAGAAGTCTTGGTATGCGTTGATTTGCACAAGGGATTGCTCGTGAATATGGTCTTTGAGGATTTACTGTTGGAATTTGTTTATATAAAGCGTTTTATGCATGTTTAATTGTTT
Source organism: Glycine max (assembly GCF_000004515.6). Taxonomy (NCBI): domain Eukaryota; kingdom Viridiplantae; phylum Streptophyta; class Magnoliopsida; order Fabales; family Fabaceae; genus Glycine; species Glycine max. Next base: position 31,596,072 of record NC_038249.2, read on the forward strand.
TTTTCCTTTTTTCAACAGCTTTTTTTCCCTTTTCCAGCAGTTGTTGTCAATATCAGAGTTCTTGTCAAATATAAATCATGATTTGTTTTTCAGCAGTTGTTAGTAGATTCATTTGTAGCTAGAATATTTGAATTATTTGTTTCAGCTTCTTGTTTTAAGCGAGTCTGTGATTTTTTGTGATCAATCAGTCTGATTTTACAGGTATGGCTTTTAGCTCTGGTTGTGTTCTATCGGCAAGGTCACACATAATTATGCGATTTGGATTAGTAGTGAACCTCACTTTGCTTTCAATTTGGGTTCCACCAAGAAATGCCTGGACGGTAAATAATTGTTAATCCTTGACTTGTCTAGCATTAGAAGTGGGATCAGACTCATATATAGATGAATGTTCACTTTGCTTAGTTATATTTGGTTGTTGATCATTATTTTAAGGGTCCAATTGGGATTTAATAGTCCAAGGGTGTTTAGTCTGTCATTTAAGGTTTGCATTGCGTTTCATATCTAATGTCCAGTATTATTTTTTGATCATCATGTTAATTGCTCTTTCCTCTCCCCTCTTTTCATGATTCAACACATGGCATTTCTCATTCTTAATGCTTATTTACAATTTGAGCTAGCTTGTACCTTATCATCACAAAGTTGGGTTTTTCCTTTGTATTAATTCAAATCTACTTGGCTATTGGCTATTTATTAAGTTGTTATTATCTTGATTCTTGATTCTTGAAGTGATGTGTTGATTTGGGAATTTTCCTGATACTTTCATTTGTAGGATCAATTGGGAAGAGTTTATTTGCTATCTGGATTATTATTCATAACATCAGGACTGGGTTCAAATGCATGGTGTGTCTGCACTTGTTTAGTTGAGAACACCACCACCTGCAATGATAAGGCTTCCTAATCTTCCAGTATCTTTAACAGGTTATGCATATACAATCATGAAATGACTTCACGAAGTGCATAGGAAATACATGGCAAAATTTATATCACAAGTGTCTAAAGTTTAAACACAACAAAGCAAAAGTGAAGATCAATTAATAAAGTGTTTTAAAAAATTCCTTTTAGATAATTTCTGTCTCTGTTTTTATTTATAAATAAGAACAGACATAATCCTTTTATAATTATGATCAATTAGTTAAATTAGCCAATATATATTTCTCTTGGGCCTCCTAATGGGCTATAAGCCTGGCCAATAGGCCCAAAAAGGCCCAACACAAGAGTATAAAAGGAGGCAGTGACAAGTGCAAAGGTATCGTCGGAAGAACGAAAGCAATGACTTCAACTAAAAGGGTGAGTTTTCTGCATTTTTCATTTTGCTGCTTCTTAGCTCTTACTTTTTTTTTTTTTCTGTTTCTGTAGTGAAGTGGTTAATGATGCTAATGCAGAACAGGTCAATATTCGGTTGATTACAGCGACCTTGGAGCTTTTAGGTATGTACTAATATGCGTGTATATAGTTATATACCAAGTAGAAATGGTGTTTTTCCTTAAATTTTAGAACAAATTTACCACAATAAAGAATAATTGGGAGATATAAGGTTGATAAGTTAGTAAAGGAAGAAATAAAATGAAGAGAAGTTGCAGATTTAAATTCTTCACTAACAAAAACTAATAATATTAACAACTAATATTTACCTATAAAAAAATAAGAAAAGAGAGAAGAAAAGAGAAACATAAGATCCAATAAGTGATGTGATAAAGAAATTAGAAGAAGAAAAAGTAGTTGTAAAAAAAATGTGGTAGAAACTTTAAGTGGAAATAAAATTAGTCAGAGACAATGAAACATTTTTCGTCTCTATTATGCCAATTGTTGTAACTAAACGTTGCATCATAACCATGAAGTATATTAATTTACACACTGAAACATTTTTGGTCTCTATGCTATACCTGCTTCTTTTTTATGCTAATTAATGTTATTACATTTAGATCATAATCATGGAATATGGAGTATTAATTTTCTTTATTTGAAAAACACAGTACAATAGTACATGCTATTGTTAATGTAAACTTATAATGTTGGTGAAAATAAATAGATGGTAGAAACACTCATGCATGTATAATTGGTTTTTGAGTCGGGGTTGTGTGTAAGATGAATCTTAGTGTGTTGGTTGAACTTTAGGCTTAAATATTAAAACTTCTAAAATGAAATAACACAATAACAACCGTAGATTTATATTGGTTTACTTTGTTTTGGATTGTGTGTAAGATTTTTTTTTTAATATTGAACCGTCTTAGAATGTCTTGATTCTAAAACGGTTTTCATAAAAACCATCCTAGAATTTTTAATATATTTTATTTAAAAAAAAAAGAAATACATTCTAAGTCGGTTCTTTAGAGATTTTTTAAAAACAAATTTTTTAAGACGGTTATACAAGAACCGTCATAGAAAGTTTTAACTTTAAAAATATTTTAGAACCGATGTAGAAGGTACTTTTTGTAGTAGTATACAATAATGTTAAAATTGATCTTTTTTGCTATTTTTTTTGAAGATGGTGGACATAATACAATACAATACGATGAGTGTGTGCATGTATAGAACAAAACAAGTGACTATGGATAGGAATGACGTTGGTTATGGTAATATATATATATAATTAAAAATATTATATATATTTATCTGTTATATAATACAAAAATATTATTTCATTTTGTGTATCCTTAACTTTTGTTTGATCCATCTTTTAATTTAGATCATAAGTATAGCGATTAGAGATGACAATAAATATGTGTTGAAAATTGTTATGGATTAAAAATAAATAGTTTAATGGATACCTGCATCTAAGGATAAAATAAATTAATCTTTACTTTACTATAAATGGGGCATGGATACGTAATAACTCAAACTTACGAGTATATGTAATTTGAAATTACTTAAATAACTTTGATTACATATAAGTTAAATTACTCTAATATAATTATAGCATAAATATAAAAATTCAAAGTTATCTATTTTTAGTACATGTTTTAAAAGTATTTGTTTTAGTATAACAATATGAGTCAAATTTGTTTGTTTTTAATTTTTTTTAACTGATAGAAATATACTTGCAAGCATATGCACATTCATGCACAGGCATGCATGGGCACAAAGACAAATATATAAATATACTTAAAATAAAAAACATCACAAATACATTAAAAATTATAATAATATAAGAATTTGTAAATTCTAAACCTAATATCCGTGCGTGACACAAGTTATTTATACCGGTGTAATTAAAAGGAGAGACTCACTAAAAGTAATTAGTCAAATTCTCCAACAAATATTATTAATAACAAAATTAATAGATACTTTATACTAATAACATAAAAAAAACTAAAATAGGTTAGTTATATGCGTAAAACAATCAAAACATTAAAATTAGAGAATCTATTATACTCATAGATCAAGATTAATTAATTAAGTTAACCTCTGGATAATATACAATGTAAGTTATACCGTCCACCCAAAATTTCCCCATAAAAAAAGAATAAAAATTCTGTCAAAAAAATTCTCACTTAATACTAGTTGATAAATTAATAAAGAGACCATATTAAAAAGTTATAATTAAAATGTAGTATTATCAGTACTAAAAAAATAATAGTAGTACTTTTAGTAACTTTTTAATAACGTCTTTGATTGATTAAGGTTTACTTAAACAAAATCTTTCATGCATGTTAAGTGAAAAAATATTTTTTCAGAATTGAACACCATTCACTCAAAGTGAGAAGGAGAAAATCAACAGAAACGATGCAACATGCAATCAGTTGTTGGGTTTATGTATCTTTGTGGCTCTTGCCTTGCATGCTTCCAAGCACTGCTACTGCAATTCTATAAACAAAAAATCTCTTCATACTCATAAAGTATTTGTGTAAGTCCAAACATCACATGGCAGCAGATGTGGTCACCATCATAGTCACCATCATAGGTATGCCTAGCTAAAAATTGCTTAATATTTTCTTCTTTTACAAAATTGCTAATAATTTAATATTCACATTAAGGGAGTTTTGTTCCAATGGCTGAATATGATGCATAAATTCATGATATAAACTTTTATATCTCTTATATATTTCTCATTTTTTTTTTGAATCCTTGATAATTTTTTATTGTTGTTTAAAGTCTCTCGTATGACTAATATATATTGAAAGAACCATTGAGATGATGTTAAATCATCACTTAACTAACCATAAAGACTAAGATTAAAACTTTTAACATATCATAAACTTGAAATAATTTTTTTTATCAAGAACTCAACAAAAATTGAATATATATCCAGAATCACAAAAGTAAAAAAATAAAATAAAATTAATGACAGTCCCAATACCATTAACAAGTATTCGAGAAGAAAAAAATGTATATACATCAATTTTAAGAATATATATATATATATATATATATATATATATATATATATATATATATAATTGCAAATATTAGGTAGTGGTAACAAATTTATGAATTGGGATGGCAAAATCCACACTAACTTTTAAGAATCCTAGTGAAGAATTATTCTAGGTACCTAAGGAATGATGATATCATATCAACAACGGCTCCAACAGTCAACCCATGTGAATATCTAGTGCCCCATTTGCACTGTGTGATTATAGAGAGGTTCCAATTAGCTGAAAAAAACATTGGTTGATGGGTGATGTAACTAAATAAATTAAATGGGATGGAACATATACAACAATGTCATCAGTATTTTTTTTCCAACAAATAATTCACTCCTGAGGAATTTGGGGTTTATCATCACAATAAAACCATGGTTTTTGGTTGATGCTGGGTCCATGCCTAAAAATGCAGGGTGCACTCCACCAGGAAAATATTCATGATTTCTCTCACACATTGAAACCAGGGACAATGTCAAATATTTTAAGGGGCCGAAAAGCAACACAGAGCATTGTTTAATGGACATGATATTACTGTGCGTGCAAAAACAAAATGGTAAAGAATGGCAAAAGATTGATTGTGAATAAAAATTTAAGACTTCCGGAGGAAAAAAGACTGAGATAGGCGCTTTTTTTGTTCACCTCATTCTCTTTCTTTAAAGATAGGTTATCATTGCAGGAACAAATATATCATTTAGCTTTAATTTTCCAGTATTCTTAAAGATTTCATGGACTACACCGTACCGCTGTAAAGATTTTATTATATGAACTTTGTATATACATAAAACTTTTATTATATGTTTTTAAAATAGGTTATCATATGTTCTAAGCAATTTTTATTTTGTCAATTGCAACAGTGTTTTGCTAATTATGATTTACACTCAATATTGAGGAGACTGGAAGCAAGTTTTCCTCGACTAGTGTGCATATAATATTTTTTTAAATTAAAAAATAATTTATCCATCTATATATGGATATATGAACTGGTCTAATACTTGCATGCCATTGATTTGAGATGGGAGTAGATAGATTGTGCATAGATATTAAGAACTTTTTTATTCTTTTTTCTTTTTGGTTTATAAAACAGTTCTATTTTACTCAACAATCAATTTTTCATTTAAATTCTATTAAATTTAAAAAATTATTTTTAAACTAAAAACAGAAACAATTATGTTTCAATAACAATCTTTAGGGGGGCATTTTCATTGTTTTTTATTTTCATTTTCAAAGAAAAAAAAAAGGATTAACATAATATATTTTCAAAGCTGTTTGAAAACATGCCCAAAAATTTAAAAAAAAAATATCTTATGCGATGACAGATTCATAATAAACTTTGAAAACCAAATTAGTTTGATTCCTTTTGATTACAAGCGTCAAAGCAGGCAAGGAGATGAGGATTAAGATGACATTAAAAGCATAGCAGAAGAGTGCAGTGAAATTTGTCTTTTCCGTCCCAAGCAAAAGAAGATCCTGCACATAAGAGAGAAGTAGCTCCATGGTGTTCTAGAGATGATCAAAGCCACTATAGTCTTTTAACATCCATTGAGAGACTTGTTGTAATAATCACACAATCTCACATCATTATTTAATAGTCGAGACCTAACATTATTTATAAACTTTCTCTTCTTTCAATCTGCCGAGAAGTTTGTTTTTTTATTAAAAATTAAATGGTGAAACTTGAGCGGACAATATGTTTTCAAATTTAAGGTTGAAACAAGTAAATTAAAACTAACAACATTATTTTATTTTTAAGAACTTCATTACATGTTCTTCTCTTAACATCAACATTCACAATACATCTGCTCAAATTATAAAACCATTTAAAGGAAAATACACTTCATAATTAATTTTCAGTCAAACATAAAAATGGAAATAGAAGTACTGAAAAGGATAGAAGTTAATTATTAAAGTACTCATCATCACGCTCAATTGAATGGGAAAGAAATTAGCTTCTGAAGTGGGAGCATCTTGCATTATCATGAAGAAGGAGGGAGGAGCTGAAGTTTAGTTTGGAAGAAACCAAATCAAACTCCAGAAGGTTATCCTCCAACTGATGCCCACCAATAACAACCGATGTCCTTGGCTCTTTACCTCCATCCACAAATCCTAGGCACGCCACCTTTTTGTTCACCAATACCATTGAATTGCCACCATAAATTGTCCACTTTACTCCCCCTTCCAACTCCAACTCAATAGAGGGCAAATCAAGTCCAGTGACAGTCCTACCAATGGTGCTAAAATCAAAACACACTCCAAACGGTGCCACTGGTGCCACTTTCCTTATCTTTCTCTGACCAGCTTGCTTCGAAAATTCCCTAACAAGGGGTTTGAATATGGCACTGTGTACAACCGTGAAGGGATTCATGGTGCTAATTTTGGTTCCACCATGTCCCTTGTTGTCAATAGAAAGAAGGGAAGACTTAAAGTTTATCAACCGGCCTTCAACCTTGATTGATTTCGCAACAATGAATTATTCGTAAGAGGCATCACCTTCAGTGAATACTGGAGCTGTGCTAAAGGGATTAACAACAAGAGGGGTGGTGAAGAGAGTTAACTTGGAAGAAGCAATTTGGGGTGCCCCACCAATGAAGAGGGAACCAAGTCCTTTCTTGTTTGAAGAAGGTAAGCAAAGAGAAAACTTACGAGGAAGCTTATGAGACAACGAAACCTACGTTTGGAACGCAAGCTGTGTCCTGGCTAGACCTAATATCCCTTTACCACTTTTGGGTAAGTTGTTTAGAAGCGAAGTGTCATCAATGGAAGTGAAACCGGAAATAAGACCAGAGAGTGAGAGTGAGGTGTGGGACAGGAACAGGACATCATCACCTAAATCGCCGCTAAAAATAGCGTCAGCGAAAGGGTTTAGTATGTAGGCACCGCACGTGTCGTTTGAGCAACCTGGTTTGAAAGGGCCGTTGCAGCCAGTGCATGCAGAACCTGCCGGGCATTTTTTGGATTCACAATGGACGGGGTTGTAGGATGAAGAGTTGTAGTGGTTGTCGCAGCCGTTCCATAGGATTGGTCCTCCGAGGTCAATGACTAGGTCCATGTCGTGTCTTGGAGTTCCTAGGGCGAGGGAAGTGTAGAATAGATTGGTTTTTGGGTCTTTGCCAATGGGATGAAGTGACGTGGTTTGGGTGTTGTGGCATGTGACTGTGACAAGAAGGAAATGAAGAGAAGGTATATTGTGAGGAGGAGGAAATGAGTGGTGGAAGATTCCATTGTGTTGTCAAGCTATGGCTTTGGCTTTGTGTGTGCAAAGAATGCTTGGTTGATACGAATTAATAATGAAGAAAGGTGTCTGCATGTGATAAATTATATGTTTTCTTTTAGTTTAATAGATCTGGAATTCTGGATCTTGTACTGTGTTACATATTCCTGAGAATCTAAGATAAATAGACCATGGATACACTCATGTTAAAATAAGCTGCGCGCCTCCTTAATACTAGCTAATCGTAGAAAGATATTAGTACTACTTTTTAATTACATCATCTATCATTTTTTTTCTATTTTTCTTCTTCATCCACACCAATCCACCTCATTCAGAATTGGACATTAATCATATAATAATATATGCATAGAAGTGATCATTAAAGCAACGCCCAAAGAAAATGCCTTATGTCCCAACATGGTATCTGCTGCATGCTGGCCAATTGATTTTCAACAATTAAGTTTCTAATTAATCAAATTCATCCAATATTTAAAGTTATATTTTATTGAAGCATTCTTGAAATTATACTACAGTAATTATTAAATTTTGGTCGAGTTTTGTCTTGCGGGTATGTCATGTATCACTTTATAGTTTTAATGCATATTTGGTATGCAGTTAAAATTATTGTGATACCTATTTTAACATAATTTAATTAATAAAATTATTTGATTTAATAAAAATAAGAATCTTGATTCTTTGATATGTAATAAAATTAATTATTTTTGTCTCAAAAATATTTTTTTACTAAATTTTCAAATATATTTTTAGATGATTAGTTGTGATCGATGATAAAGGAGGAAAGTCTATGGTTCATCCTTAACTTTGTCGGAAGATAAATAGATGTGCATGATTTTGTTTTGTTAATGTTATTGAAAGTTAAATGGATAGCATGGATACCTGTAAAGCTCACATGTAAGGAATTAGCTGTTGCTACTATGGATTGTTCTTATTCTTTTTATAAAAGATAATATTATCTAATTAAGTATTCAATAATCGGACTGCTTTTATACAAAAATTACCCTAATAAATATTAAAAATTAAATTTTACCGGAATAATTCTCATCAAAATGTAAAAAAAATAAAAATTATGTGATTATTTTAATAATTTACATGAATTTAATTAAGTAAAACTTAATCTTGACTATTTGTATATAATTATCATTGGATGTTGAGTATTTATTCTTCTCAATCGCATAAAAAGAACTTGCTAGCTTCATATATATTGTTTTTGGAATTTAATTATGATTTTCACTGAAAGAGGAAGAACTTAAAAAAATTATTTGAAAATAATATGGTACTAGTATGTTTAGAAGAGAGAGAAAAAAATAAAGAAAAGGTAAAAATGAATAAAAATATATTTTATTTTGTTTTAAAGAGAAAAATAATATATAAATAAAATATTTTATTTTCTTCAATTTAAATTTTAAGTTTTTCTATCACCTTATTTTATTTTTCTCTATACCAAACAAACAAATGGTTATAGTTTATCTTCGGACTTGTGAATTTTTGTCTTAAAACTGGTTCTCCAACTCTATAGTTTAAGATGACTTTTTTTTTCTTTGTGATTTGCTTAAGACGATTCCTTGTGACGTGATAAGTATGGTGTATAAGTATATTTTGGGATTAAATTATATAAGAATTATTAATTTTCTTCTCTTATTTTTTCTTTTTGTGTGAATAATTGAAATTTTAATATCATTTAAGTTTTTGTACAAAAAGTGTTCAAATTAAAGTTGCAAATTTATAGTGTTTCGTAAATAATTGTTGCAGAAAAATAAAATAAACCTCGAGAAAACAAAATAAAAATCCGAAACTACTCGCTAAGCATCTCTCAGGCGCTCATCAACGCAACGCAGATACTCAGTGGGCAGAACACGATTAGCGCCAGAAAGTATAGAGAAGCCTGATACGTGAAGGTGCACTAAGTGTGAGATTATTGTTATACTCGCTAAGCGCGACCGTCGCACTTAGTGCGAAGGTTGCATAAAATCCAAGCTGAACTGCACTTATAAAAAGAGGAAGATGAGAAGGAGAAAAAACATACAATTACATGAAAAATAGTTAAGAGAATACAATTTCTTATAAAAGATAAAGACTAGAAACAGAAGAATCAATTATTAGGAGTCATTCATTCCCTTCATTCTCTTTCTTACTTACTCCTTTCACTATTCATTATCCTCTTGCAATTGTAAGGCCTCTTATGACAATAAGAGACTAAAATTGTTTTTGCCAATAGCTTAGCAGCCAACTACTCTTAATGTAATTACTTCTCTTATCTATTTAATATTATTCCTTTTGCATTATCCTTTTCTGTGTTTAATTTCACTGTTTATGGGTTGATCATCCATATTCATGGTAAGTTTTAGGGGTGACATTAGGAAGTGTTATTCTCTAAAAGAACTGAAAAAGAGTATCTAAATAATTCATATCTAAGTATAGAATGATTTTATTTAGTCTGTTATACATATTTATTCTTAATGCAATTTTTTGTTTTACCTCTTAAATGAATTTATGAGAGAAAATATATAAATTAAATTCTTTCACTTAAGAGATCATGGTTAGAATATATGAGTAGATGCAGGTAATAATTGAAGTAACCTTAAATAGAGAAAAATCCTTAACATTACTAAGCCCCCAACATTCTCATTTTTTGAATTAACCTTTATTTCTAATATTGGTTTCTCTCATCTTGTCTGTTTTAATTAATTAATTTAATTTTATGTTTGTTTTTCTCTCTTATTTATTTTAATTCAATTTTATGCCAAATTATTTTACTAATCTTTTCACAATCTTTTAAACCAATTTAACTATTGCTTAATTTGCTTAAGAAATTTTTTATTCATCTACTTAAGTATGAATAAAATTTCTGTAAACTTGACACTCAAATTTCTATTTTCACTTTATATAAATTAGTACACTCATCAATCATTCAACATGATGCTAAATTTTTGTCTTAAAACTAATTTCTTTAACTATAGTCTAGTTTAAGACGACTCCTCCTTTTTTTTTTTTTTTGGTGATTGTTTAATACGAGTCCTTGTGATGCCAAAGCGGGAAAGGCTATGTTTCAATTTTAATTAGTTTTTGTCGAGAGGAGAAATAAAGTTGGAAAGTGGAGTATAAAAGATAAAAGCTTTCTCTTAACTTTCGCGTAACCACTTTGGTATTTTGCTTTGTTAATGTTCTTAATTAAAAAGCTTAATGAACTACACGGATACCCATACAGCTTTGATATGATCTTTAGTCTTTACATGTAGAGGAAATTATTAGCTGCTGCACGGATACCATACACTACTCTTGTTCATGTTATAAAAAAGAATAAAAGTATTTTATTATTTATTCGTAAATAATTTATTCCTTACACGAATATTAAATTTATAATCTATAAAATTTATATATTATTATAATTTCTAATATATTTATTAATTATTTTAATTTTAAAAAATATATGCTGGTATACATATATATATAGGTATTAATATGAATCTTAAAATTTATTTAAATATTTTTTTCTAATTATTTTAATTTACGTATTCTTAATAAACATTCATATTTATATATGTACATATATATATATATATATATATATATATATATATATATATAATAAAAGATATTAATAATAAAAGCCACCTCCAATTCCTTGAATAAATTTATGAAAATGGCAAACTTATGCCCAAATTGTTTGTGGAATATTCAACTTCAACATGATTTTCTCCTTTAAAGGATACCTGGGTCTAATCCAAAAAAAATAAAAAAAATTGCTCTCGGAACAACACCAATCACTGGAATTGCAAAGGATAAAGCCTTACAAAAATTCTGAAGCAGACATTTTGGAACCCGCCAATGTTTGGGAATAATTGTATTGTATGGTTTCATCATGCAACTAAGTTGATGAGCGATGAAGACCTCGGCAAGGCATGCATGAATGAAGGAAAGGGAACAGATAAAAATGCATGGGAGAGCTGAGAAAATAACCATCACCCCGTTTTAACTCACGAGGGCACGTAATTGACGCAAGATCATAAACGTGAGACGCGTAATGTTTTTAAGCAAGGAAAGAGAGTGTATATGTGTGTGTGTGTAAACTACGTTAAAGAATACTTCACGGGAAAGCAACCTATAGCATTTATTACGTTTTTGTTTTCCGAACTCCTACTCTTACTTTGGCTCGTATAAATACTGCATACTTTGATTTGTGTGGTGAAAAGATCAAAAGAACTAAGTAGCATAAAACAAGAGAGAGAGAGAAGGCATAGCACACTCTCAACCATAGTTATCTAGAACCAAATCATGTCTCACATAGCCGTCGAGAGGAACAGGAGAAGACAGATGAATGAACATCTCAAAGTTTTAAGATCTTTGACCCCATGTTTCTATATCAAAAGGGTATTTTCTCCCTCTCTTCTCTATATATCTTCTTTCCTTTCTTATTCCTTTTGTAATATATTTTTTTTATCAAGAAAATATTAATTTAGTAGGATGTTAGTTTTCTAAGTTAGCACACGATCAAACCCATCATATTTTTCTTCTTGTAATCTTTGTGTGTGTATGTGACCAATTCTTGAGTTTTTTTTTTTTTTCCTTTTATTTTAGGGAGATCAAGCATCTATAATAGGGGGTGTTATAGAATTCATCAAGGAGTTACACCAAGTTCGTCAAGCTTTGGAGTCCCAGAAAAGAAGAAAGAGTTTGAGCCCTAGCCCTGGCCCAAGTCCACGAACACTGCAGCCAACGTTTCATCAACTTGATAGCTCCTCCATGATTGGGACCAATTCTTTCAAGGAACTAGGAGCAAGCTGCAACTCTCCTGTTGCGGATGTTGAAGTGAAAATCTCGGGTTCAAACGTGATCTTGAAAGTCATTTGCCACAGAATTCCTGGTCAAGTTGCAAAGATCATAACTGTTTTGGAGAGTCTTTCCTTTGAAGTTCTTCATTTGAACATCAGCAGCATGGAGGAGACTGTCCTGTACCAATTTGTGGTCAAGGTGAAACAACGTTTAACTATTAATTCCTGTGATAATTGTTTTATAAATTCATCATATTTAACATTAATATAGTAACGACATATTTATACGAATACACACACAAGAACAATCAAGGAAAATAACAGTGAGATTTCCAAGTCTTGAGTTTTTATCAATGATTATAACAATTGGAATTAATAGCCTAGATCAATTAGGGTTTCAAGTCATGTAGATGAATCATACACATAAACACAGTTTTCTGAGAAATTGGTAGATCTTACAACTGTCCATATCCAAAAACCTCAATACACACAGTACAAAGTCAAAGGATATGAAAGATCATGTTACCTAGATTGAATTGTAACTTGCATTTCTTGATTTTGATAAACTATCCATGGGATTTTACACCCACTCTACTAAATACGATCCAACTTCTAAAACTTATCAAAGGACCTGTATCCTGACAAAGAAATCAATATAATACTTTTTCTTGCAGAGAAATTTAGTTATCATTATTTTTTTCACTTTTTATTTATCACCTGCTTGATGTGTTTTCCTCCAATTAGCACAATTTCGTGCAATTACCTTAAGTAGATTCCTCTATTGAAAATTTAATATAGTGCTTTGTCCAACAGTAGTTTACGCTCATTTTTAACCTGAAATCCAATGTAAACCTTCAACGTGTATTCTTCTGGGATTATGTGTGGTCATTGAGATAAAAACGAACAAGTAAATATAATAATACCACTATCCGTGTTACAACAGTATCTGTAAATTTGGATGAGGGTGATCATACCTTTTCAGAAAAGAAACATCAAAACCAAGTGAAATCATGTAAGAAAAAGGAACTTCTAAGTTCTAAGCACATAAATATTGCTAGTTAAGAAAATATATAATTTAAAGTATTTTTCTTTAGGTTCTCATTATATTCTTCGTCACATCATTTTATTTGTATATTCTTTTTAATACAACAGATTGAGCTGGGTTGTCAACTAAGCCTGGAGGAACTAGCAATGGAAGTGCAACAAAGCTTCTGCTCAGATGCTATAATTGCGCTGTGAAGATGTAGCATTTAAAAGAGACCTAATTTCGAATCGTTTGTTAATAAAAGTTTGGCATGTGATAGACATGCACAAAAACCATTTCTTAAGTTACTTGCCACAAACTGGGGTTATTATATCATAACTGTTGTCATAAACTTAATGACAAGGAAAATATCCTGCTGCTTTGGTAATATACAAGCATTATTTTTGCTTATATATGAATATGGATTCAAACGCTCTATTTCATGGATACGAACAGAAGCTGAGTTGATTATGTTAGTTTAAAATTATTTCAGGGCTATGTACAAGTTAATTAGAACACCACCCATATATCAACTAGTTTTTTATTTCTTCTCTTTTTCTTCTCCTTGTTAAGACTCTATATCAACTAATTAATTATTTGTTCGGCTCTTGGTGAACCCATTAGGGTTTAACATCATCCTTTTGTTTTTACATAACACACCCATATTTTACTCAGTAGACCAAATTCTCGTTTAGGATAGTAAAACCGGCCATCTCCACAAATATTTTGTTAGGGATTATATGATTAACTACGTACATCCCAAAAAATGGGGTGTATGGTATGGATAGAAAGACCAAAGAGATTGAGAAAAAAAATATAAAAAATATGAATAAAATGATAAATGATATAATAAGAAATGAAGAGAGAAATACAAAGAAGAAAAATAAAAGTAACTTGTTACAAATAACAAGTTGACTTACATAAAGAGTGTCTATAAAATTATTGAAACATAAATTTATGTCTTTTTTAAAGAATTTATTTGAAAATAGGTTTTTAAATAAGTTATGATAAAATCTAGACAACTAATTAAGCAATTTTATAAAGTCTAGATAACTAATTAAGCTTTTATAAACACTACAAAAAAATAATTTTTTATGACATATCTTCTAAAACAGTTTTCAAAAATCTTCTTAGAATATCAGACAGTGACAATTTTATAAATAACAGGAAATGTATGACGACGATTTTACAAAAATTGTCATAAAAATGGAATGTTCAAAGACAATTTTTTTAAAACTATCTTTGAAATTAGTCTCCTCAAACCTAACGCTCAACCTTCTCCTTATAAACCTTTTATTCCTCAACCTGATATGAGACTTCTTCTCCCATAGAACCCACCTCCCACCCCTTCTGCACATGTTAGTCCTGTCGCCCGAAAACATCCGGAAGCGCCAGAAGCTGGATAGACGCACTTCTCCGGCAAGGGAATCTGTGTTGAAGTGTCAATCCACTTCCACCTGTGTCTGTGTTGTGTAGTTAACACTTGACTCCACAACAATAACAATGCTAAAGCAGAAACACATGAAATCCACACGCACACAACACACATATTCATGTGTGTTTAAAGTGGAAGGAAGAGAACACATAACACAGTGTAGACAGTAGAAGCAAAGCAGCAAGTGATGACGTCGAAACAAACATACAACGTGTGCTTCTGCTGGCGCTAGCAGAAGCACCGTTGGAAATCAATACCCTATTCGATGAATATTTCGAGAATGAGCTCATGACACCTTCGCATCTTAAGAGATTCTTGGTCAAAGTGCAGAGGCAAAAGAAGGCCATTGAAGAAGACGCGCAAGCCATCATTGATAGCTTCAAGAATTTCCATCGTAGAGGGGTTGGCCTTAATCTTGAAACTTTCTTCAAGTACCTCTTCAGTGACGATAATCCTCCTCTTCTTCCTTCTCATGGGGTAAGGAAAAAAAAAAAAAAACTCAACTTTTTGTGTTTTCCTTTTAGGTTTTGTCAGAGACAGGTTGGGTCTACAAGATCCTTTGTGTGTATATGAGAAAAAACTAAAAAAAGTAAAAATTAAAAATAAGTAGTTTAAGATAGGTAATTGTGTGATGTTGGACTCTTCTTGTTAGCATAGAGTAAAATATGAGCTTACATACACAGACATGAGAGGAAAGATCACTAAAATATCTTGTTTTTCAACAGGTTGTCAAGGTTGTTGATTTTGGGGTTGTCGGGGCACAAACTCAGTCTGGAGTGATGACACAGCTGAAACTAGAACATACTGTTGGATGACTCTTGAGGTATGGATTTTCTTGGACTTCAATGTTTCTTCCTGATTGATTTTTTTGGTGACATCATTTATCATGGTGCAATACTAATTCAAGATCAGTATTTGTTTATGGTACACATTTATGTTTTGTCTATTTGAAAAATGAGAAATATGATGGACATGAAAAACAATGAAGAGTGATTTTTATTTATATATTTTGGTTGTGTGGTGAAAGGGAAGTTGAGCTTAAGTGTAAGAAAAGCATCCGAGGTGAGATTCAGTTCTAGGTCAATTAATCCTTGAGAAATTAATACACTTGAGTTAATGTTCTTGGTTAGCATTGAAATATCTTTGTCCATAGTGAAACATAATTTTAAATGTATAATACCCGTGCAAGTGCACTATTTGTTATCCTCACCTTTATGGATTTAATTACAATCATTTTATATGTAAATTTGTTTTCTATTAGTAAAATAGTCTCTTAATTTTTTATATATTTTTTTTAAAAAAAGACTTTCTAAGACGGTTATTAAGAGAACCGTCTTAGAAAGTCTACTTTCTAAGGCAATTTTTCGAAAAAGCGTCTTAGAATATTGTTTTATTTTTTATTTTTTTTTAAAAAAAACAATCTAAGACGTTATGGAAAACCGTCTTATAATCTTTTTTTTTGTTTTTTTTTAAATATATTCTAAAATGGTTATTCAGAGAACCATCTTAAAAAATCTACTTTCTAAGACGATTTTTCAGAAAAATTATCTTAGAAGGATACCCTTCTACGATGATTACTTGCCTGAAAATCATTTTAGAATAATAACTTTTCTAAAACAACTTTTTAGGAATCGTCGTGGAAAATTTTGACTTTCCACGACATTGTATTCAAAGACGGTTCAAAATCATCATTGAATGTTCTTAATAACCGAGTGGTAGACCCTTTTTCTAATAGTGAAAGTCTAGCATGTCTTCCACCCTTATATCATACTTTGAGTACGTAGTAGTTTTAACTTTCATATTTTTATAGTTTGTTTTTGTATATACATTACTAGAAAAAATAGTGTTCCACAACGGTTTTTTGACACATTCAAAGACGGTTCAAAACCGTCTTTGAAGCCAACATCGTGAAAAGTCAAAAATTTTCATGACGATTCTTAAAAAATCGTCTTAAAAAATTTATCATTTTAAGATAGTTTTTAGGCAAATAACCATATTAGAATGATGATATTTTCAGACGATTTTCGTCAAAAAATCATCTTAGAATGTATTTTTTTTTTAAAAATGAGAATTTTAAAATGGTTTTCCAAAAATATTGCCTTAAAATATCTACACTCTAAGATAATTTTTCAAAGGACCGTCTTAAAATATTTTTTTAAAAAAATTGAGAATTTTAAGATAATTTTTCCAAAAATCATTTAGAATATTTATAATTTAAGACGATTTTTCAAAGAGTCGTCTTATAATGTCTTTTTTAAAAAAATTAAAATTAAGAATTCTTATACGGTTTTTTCAAAATACATCTTAAAATGTAGACATTTTAAGATAATTTTTCAAAAAACCATCTTAAAATATCTTTTTAAAAAAAAAATTAAAACAACCCACTGGTTTTTTTGCATTCTAAGATGTGTTAATTCTTCTTTCCTTTATCTCTGTTGCGCATATTTTTCCACATTGTCTATATAGTAGGGAGCTTGAATCAGATAATATTCACTGACTCATTTTATTTAATAAAGGCAGAGATGTAGTTATTAATGGTGTGCAATCTGAGCTTCTGTTTGAGTTTCAAGTCTTGAGATTGCTTCGGAGGCTATGTGTACTTATTTGGACTCGAATGTGGTAGACCTTTGAGAGAAATAATGTAATTATAGTAATAGGGAAGATTATGCATTTTGTAATTATTGTAAAATGCTTTACTGGATCATTGTTTTCTTCATATTATATTAAAAGAAAAAGGATTATGTACAGATAGTTTAAAAAGTTTTATATAATCTTTCAATCAGAACATATCATATATGATAAATTTATTGACTTTTAAAATAATTATTTCAAACGTTTAAAATTATTTTTTGTACTGTCAATGTGAATGTATAAACATTAAATTCTTATATTTATTAGAGTTTTTAAATTCTCACACATTATTTTTATATAAAACTCTCTCTTTGAAAACAATATAACTCTGATAGTAAAGTCTTAGACCCCATTGAATTTAATTTTCACTTATTTCCATGTGCTTTAATTTTTTACATACATTTATTTTCTAATTAGTAGATCCTTTATTTTACAATTTTTAGAAAAAAAATAATTTCTCATTATATAATTTATTTTATGGAATTAAAAAATGACCTAATATCTAATAAAAAATGATAAATCATGTATTTAAAATTATAAATTTTAAAATATTACAATGGCATTTTGTATTATTAAAAAAACCAAATTACTAACATTTCTTGAATGTTAAAAAAGATATATATTAGCAATATTCTTAAATGTTGCCTTTGTATTAAAAAAAATGTTGTTAAAAGTCTTTATCAACATTTTTATAAATGTTGTTATTAGTATGAAAAAATATTGTTAAAAGTCTTTAACAATATGAAATATATATTACACTTGATAAAATATCACAAAAACTTACTAGTAATATTTATTCATGTTTTAGCGACATTTTATAAATGTTATAAAACCATACTTTGTTGTATTGACGGGTGTTGTCTCTTGAGTTTGGTTGATTTTCCTTCCCCCACTCTTCTCTCTTATAAAAGAAGATGCCCGGGGAGTCTTTTTTAGCGTTTCTCTGTTTGTTTTTTCCTTGTTTTATAAAAAAAATACAAAAACTTCGTAATTTAATAGCATGTAGCGTCCTCAGTCATAATAATCTTCTGAGCTTAAAGATTTATGATCATGCGGAGCTGTGGATCATATTTAGGAAAAATAAAATTATAGATTTAATTTTAAATACTAAAAGCATACATTAAGTCTTTTATAATACTTTCATTTTAAATAAAAACATACATTAAGTGTAAATAAATTCGTAAATGAACGTGTACGTAAATATCTGTAGGAATATGGGCCCCTCTCCAGCAAAAAAAAAGGGGGCCCAAAAATATGATTGGGAATATGGACTTAAAGAAATTTGGATAAATTTCTAGGCCTCAAACAAGCTGGATCATTATTGCTTTCAAGTTCCAAATGCTAAAAGCAAGAGTTTATAGGACGACTGAGAATCTGAGACGAGTACCGTGTTAAAACTTGAAAATGATTCTTAATTTTTTATTTTTTTTTGCTGAATATGATTCTTAATTGGTATGAGAAAGAAAATCGATTTTGAGAAAGAAAAAAAATCATCTGGGTAGAAAGACAATGATGAGAAAATGATATTTTTTATTATTCCAAAAATAGTAAATTATAAGTACTAATTATTCTTGAAATTTCATAAGATTATATAAATATTTTTTTTCACATTTACAAGAAAACCCCTTATATGTAATATTTTTCAATTAATTAATTAAGAAATTTAGTATAGTATATAAGGAGTGTTAATGTATTTTTTCAAATAATTAAGGAAAAACAATATCAAGATAGAAAAAGCAGGATAATGTGTGTAATTTTACAAAATTTCATAAGTAATTAATGTAATTTACTCTAAAAACAAGAAAAAAGAAATATGAAGAGAAGCTGGAAAGTAACTATTTCTTAAATATACAATTATATTTCTATTAGAAAGGATGAACTATTGCTGCATTAAAATATATTTTAAGATAAAAAATTACTTGTCAGTTGTCACCCCCTTTTCTTCCATGTGAGAAATAGAAATAATTAATCAAAAACTTGGATAGCTCTTTTTTTTTCTTTTTTATTTATTTTTTCCAATGAAAGTAGGAGAATCTTCTCCTCTCCTATTTCATTCTCACCAATTTCACTTTAATCATACAAAAGATAAATACACATTATATTATTAGGAGTAGAATTTAACTAATTTAACTCAGGCTTACCTTAACAAAAGTAAGTTCAGATCAATAAGAATAAGTTTTACTAAGTGAATTTACTTTATTAATTCAAACTCAGCTCGCTTCATATTCACGAATTAATCGAGCTGAATGAGTCAGTGCCAAATCCTACTGGCTCATTATTTTTTATTTAATTTTTGCACAGTATTTAATTGAGAAGCATGTCTTAGTTGTACTTTACTTTAAAATGATATTTTGTCATTGAAATCTCAGTCACTTTATTCTAAACTTTACTTGTGACAACATGGGGCCCGCCAAAAATGGTTTGACAATTTATTATGTTGTTTGATCTGTGCATTGGTGATTGAATTTGTACCAATTAAATTAGATTAAGCAGTTCATCAAATCTATAGTAATAGTAACGTCATCGTCATAGCCATAGTAGGATTAGGACCACTACATTATCTGCAAAGTGCAAACAGTTTAATTTGTTCATTGATTACATTGCATTTCATCAAGTGATATAGTAAATCCAACACCAACACCTATGGGACCACTAAACTCCGTTCTACGTCATTCTTAGCACTGCAGTAGTGGTGTTAGCTAGCTAGCTTTTAAAGTTTTAACCTTTTCGAACCCAATAATAAACTTGAACCCTCGACCCTTTTTAATGCAGTAAATTACATGATTTCCACGCCCAGGAAAGGAACCCTCAAAGTTTTTTTCACATTCTCAGCGATGTTCACTCGCAATTTCCAAGGGCACAAAAAAGGCGAGCATATCTTTTAGCTGCGTATTACTACAAATTTAGAAATGATGTTTATGCTAATGCAACATTTCCATGTTTAAGATATGAAATTTATCTGTTTGTTAGTATTTTATATATTCTTACCTTCTTTCTAAAATTATTGTCGGTATAAACATATTAAAGAGTTGTTCCTTACAAAAGAAAAAATAGAAACAGATTGAAGACCATTTTTTAGCGTGATTAACTACTTTTAGTTTGGTCTTTTTTCAGATTACGTTTTTATTTATTTACATAATCTAAATTTGAATCTTATGTAAGAGATTTAAATCTAGTTTTACTCATATCAATAACTTGTTAGTGGGTAGAAAAACATTTAATAAGCATAAAATATTGATGCATTTAATCTAAACTATCTTTATTTAATAAGATGTAAATGTAATTTTTTTTGTGTGAAGTGCTTTTTAAACTAGTAATATTATATCACTTTACAATTTTTTCATTTGAAATAATTAATTGTATATACAAAATATAATTTATATATTTACAAATATTTATTTATTATATTTCATTTTAATTATATAAAAAAATTATCTTATGCCCCACACATACTAGTTATTTAAACAAATTATAACAATTAATGCAAAGTTGTTGGATGAAACATGAAACTATAATTTTAGCCAAATTTGGTATGTGTTTGGATGGCCTGTAAAAATTTATTTTTTTGAATGAAATTGATTTTGTAAAATTGATTTTGGTTAAAATTAGTTTTGAATTTATATGATTTATGTTTAAATATTTTATTATAAAATTTAAGTTGTGAGTAAAATTTAATATAAAATTTTTATTTAACGTAGAAGTTATTTAAAGTTTTTTTAATCCATAATCAATTTTAATTCTGAATTATTTTTTGGCGTGAAATCAAACATATAAAAATATATTTAAAATTAATTGTAGACCTAAAATTAATTTTGTAACTCCAAACTAAACACATACTTAATTTTATTCCAAATCAATTTTATATATCATTACTCACGTATTCAAGTCAAGACTCGAGAGTGATGGCCTGAGGGGAGAAAAAGGAAAATCCAAGTAACGTGCGTTGGGGCAAAAGTCGAACGTGGGGACCAATGTACTTTGGTTATGCGGAGAATATATTTTGTCAGATATCTTTCCTGAAAAATCTAAACTCACCCACCAAGTCTCTCATCCCAATCCTACTACCATACCCTCATAAATTAATGATACTAATACTTTCTCTAAAATAATGAAATCAGACCCACCAGGCCCAAGCCCAGGCCCAGGCCCATCTGACACAGTACACTGCAACCTAAGTTGAACATTGCTACTGGTCTGGGATCAGAGGTTAGGCCCAGCCAAGCTCAAGCTTCCGGTTGCATGCAGACTCGGCAATGTGAGCGTTGAGAAAAATGAAAATGAGGTTGTTACTTGACGCTGAGATACTTACTACAGGTCAAAGATTACTCATATAAAAACTTTCTTGTTCCAGGCCAGGCCTTCTTTTACAGCGATCAAAGTCAAATCTTTTATATTTTCTTTGAATCAAGAATAAAATATAGATAAAAAAGAAATAAAAATGATAGAGATAAAAAGAGAAATAGAATGAAAAATATATTTTCTTCCTCTCTAGTTTTACTCAAATAAACGGTTTTCTTTTCAAAGCAAATAAGAAAGGGTTTGTTTAAATATTTTTGTATGCATTATGTTTGGTTATAGATACCGCTTAATATGATCTAATCATCATTAACTTTTGTGATGAAATCACTATTTATTTTAGAACCAGAGAGACAATGTACTATATAACATAGTACAATAGTAGTAATAAACTAAATTAAAATATGAACTTCAAGACAGTGTGCCATTCAAAAGTTTATTTTAAACAATTTATGCATGTGAATTATGTACTAGTAGTACTAATATTCTTTTTTTGATTAATACTAGTATTATATAGGAAAACCGTGTATGGATAAAATAAAAGAAAATGAAACTTGAAAGAAAACTTACGAGTTGCGACTTCAATTAACTTGGGAAGCACATTTTGCTTACATTATTTATAGGAGACAAGAAGTCAGAACTCTCGAGTCTAAACTACACTAAAACCAAGGTTGCATTAGCATATTCACCCAATCCAACAAAATTGAGAGCATGTGAATTTGACCTCGATGATGCTAGGCAATAATCATGACTCCTTTTGTCGCTAACTAGTGATATTTGTGTAGTTCTCATCATTTTTTAAGAATTAGTTATAGCAGACAACAAAAGAATTCCTTTCGGCGTTAGCCAAAGTTTAATCTAAAATTAAAATTTTAATTACTTCGAATTGAGTTTAGTTGATTTATTTAGAGAAATAAAACTTTCATGATAAAACTTAAATGTGGACTTCATTTTAAGAAATTAAAAATGTGTATATAAGTATATTTATATAATTTTTTCCTGGTAATGTTTGCATTATTAGTTTATGTTCATTACAGTATTAATTATCGACATGATTAATGCTCTGCATTCAGTGATGAACCATATTGTCTGCTGTTGCTTAAATGAGTACAAATTTAAGAACAATATTTATTCATAATAGGATTAACTTACTTGGAACTTGAAGTTAGAGTGTACTTTTGGGTGGAGTATGGACTTGTTTACCAAACTAACTACCCTTGTTTTGCACAGAGCGACAATGAGTTATTGGTACTGCACCTTTCTTTGAATTTTTAACAAGAAGACAGCAACAAAAAAAGAAAAAACTTTCCGCAATTTATGGCTGCAGCTAAAAGACATGAAAGAATCATCATGTAAAGCTATAAAATATTTATCCTCCGCCTAACCCATTAATATCATAAAGAGTAAATTAAACCTACATATTTTAAATAACTATTTTTATAATCTTTCTTTTACTTAAATAAAGGAAATATTGATAAAAATATTAAAATATTTAATATTCTAATTAAAATATAAAAAATTATTATATTTCTTCATTAATTAGTAAGTGAAAATATTATCGAAATAGGTAAGCAAGATATAAAATGGTTTTTCATTTGATAAAATTCTTTGGTTTTCTTTGAAATAAAATAAAATCTTCAAATATACTTGCTATATTATAAACCATTAAATTTAGAGTCATAGTTATAGTTATAAACCTAATACTATATTACATAAAATAATTAAAAAGTTTTATTAAATGATAATACATACTGTAATTGTTAAAAATTATCAAATTAAAATAAATAGTCAATAAAGTTAACTAACTTGATTGTACACTCTAAAATATTATAAGCTGGACTAATATACTTATATAGTCTAATTATTTTTAAACCTAGAACTATTGAAATAACTTTAATTAAGTCGAGTCAGTAAGACAGATACTATGAACATGATGACCATAATTCTAAGTTACTCCGATTGGTACTGCCTCGAAAACATGGGCTGATGGCCTCATGTGATTCTTCTGCTCAACCTCAACTCATTGGTCCTCGTGCTTTGAACTTAAAGCATTCCTCAATTTGACTTCTATTACTTTATTAATTTAAAAATAATAAACAGTAGTACAGTATTGTAGTAGATAATTAATATTTAATAATATTCCTCAATTAATTAAGTATCAACAAATAAACGGACTGTGTCGATTTTGGAGAGTTTTTATACCTTGACTTAATTTAGTATAACTATTTTGTAAACTTGTGTGAAGAATGAAACGTGGAAGTCGTTAGGATTTACCCCATAATAGGCATCCTTTAAGAATCTCACTCAATCCAACACAAGTTTATTCACAATCATTTATGTTTTGATTAACTAAAATATACTGGGTTTAATTCCTTAACATATATCCCCTTCAAACTTAGCATAATGTCCTAATTCCTTAGACCTACAAGGATTAATTAATGCAAACATTATATTTAGAATTTAAAAAAAAAACACACATTAAGAAGTTTTATTCTTAGACTCATCCAAATATAAAACACTCAATCTAAGTTGCAACTACATATACAACATTGGTCATTATAAACACAACTTTAATTAATCATTCTAATGACCAATTAGCAAAAAGCATTAAAGAAAAAAAATAATTTAATCTCATGGTCATAAGACTTGCATTGAATAAAAGAGGATGCAATTTCAAGTGATTCCCATGAAGTTTATCTATCCCTAACATAAGAGAATCTAACAATACAAAATAAGATGATAATGGATCAAATTGATTGCAATAGAAACAATAGAAAATAAGATGATATAATGGATCAAAGTGATTGTAATAATCAAGGATCTTCTCTCGGAGGCTTGAGTCGTCAATAAATTTATTGGGAAACTAGGTTTTTCATGCATGGAGATATACTCCTCTGCTGGACCGTAACATTAGCTTTTATAGTGCCTCAAAAGTTTGCTCCCCATTGTTTGGTGCAACGCCTCAAATTTTCCTTGTTGGTGTTTAACGTTCAGGCTCAACGTTTGAAGCCCCACATGACCTTAAATAAGAATTATGATGATGATTTGTGTTTTAATTAGAGCTAGCCAAATATTCCAAACACTATTAAAACTTAGAAGAGGTGCCTTCAAGGGTGTCAATGTTGATTCTAGTAATTCCCCATTCCGGAGCACTTCAAGCGTTGACATGTCACACGCCTACGACATTACAACATTTTTCCTATCATTTCTACCATTTTACAACTTTTAGCTGAGACTTTCAAAATTGGGGTGTCTACTATAACTGCAGCATTGAACCTTGCTTTGGCGTTTTAAACATATTGAGGCCAATTTCTTCAATTTTTACTTTTCCTACATAAAATAAAAATATATATCTAATTTTAAAAAATTATGTGCCAATTTCGCCATATTTTAATTTTTCCTTTGGCCTCGTTCTCACCTACTTTTGAGTCTTACATTAATGTAGATAATACACATTACTAATGTTTATAAATTTCAAACTAATGGTGTCAAAAATAGCAATTATTATTACCCTTTGTAACTTATGTACACATTGGAGTAGAAGGTAAAATTTGACATTGCAGATCGATAACACAAAAACAGTGAAGATAAAAAGCAGTGTGCCCTTTATCTGCCTTTTGTCTCTAATGTCAACATTTTCTGAACACCAAACAACAAGAACAAGTTGTTGCTTTTCACTCATCAGTGGTAAAATATTGGTGAACATTTAGCAATCCCAAAAGAGACTAGTAAACGAGTCCAACTTTGCTTCTTTCTGGGGGCTTTTTCAAAATTGTCTAAACTCGTTCAACTAGCATCATTTTTTGGTTCAACTTTATCGAGCTAGCCACAATCATTTGGTTTCATGTTATCGAAATCCGAAGGCACGTGAAAGAACAAATATGATAGTATATCTCGGCTGGAAGAAAATGAACAGCTTATTGTCACCAGCCTTTTCTCTTTTGAACGCTCCTTTTTTCTATTTTTAATTAGAACTTGATATCTTACCTTTGGGACAGTTCATGATGATTCATCAACTCAGTCCCACTCAAACCTACTTAATTTCCCTTTAATTTACGAACGTTTTTTTTTAGATTTAATTTAAGAACGTTAAAATTAAGTTAAAGCATACTCTTCTATAACTACAGGATTTTATCTTTTAAGTGACAGGAATCGGAAAATCCTTACAAAATTGCATGTGAAATGGTTAAAAATAATAAAATAGTATTTTCTTATTAGAAATTATGTTGATTTACAAAATTTAGAAAGAGAAGATGATATCCCAGAATTATTTTCATAATGTTAAGTAGTTATCAAATATGTTGATGAAAATAATATTTACAATAATAATATTTTTAATACTTTGAAGGATTAAATTTTAGCTGTCGAATAATACCTAAATTCATCCAAAAAAGACAATAAGCGGATATAAAAAATTAAAAAATATATATAATAATTTATTATTTAATCATAACTTAACTATCCAAAGTTTGATTCATATTCGCTAATAAAATAATTTTAAAACCTAATTCAAACTAATTCAATTAAATATGATTTATTTCTGCATAAAAAAATATGATTTATTTGAATTTAACTTTACTCTAAACTTAAATCAACCCAATTCGTGGACACAGGACACCAGATCAATGAGATGATGGTGGCACCACCCATGATAGGCACTATCTATGATTTATCAAGCTCCTTAATAAAATTTCCATCTAAAGATAATAAGGACCTATTTATTTTAGAATTTGATTGAATTGGTTTTGATGGAATTAACCGTTTTATTTATTTTAAAAAAACTAATCTCCAATTCAATTTAGTGTTGTCTTATTGATTGGAATGGAGTAATATTTGACAATGTTCTCGTAAAAAAAAAAAGTAAAAGTAATAATAGATCCAAATCCGCGATAATCTTAACAGGATTTTTCCCAGACGAATCAGACAGAAAATAGACTTTTTTTCTTAGTAGTAATGATAGATCCTTAAGTTAACTTATTCCAGTCACATCACCTTTGCAAAACATAACGTTGACTATTCAATAACCAACTGCTGGAAGAGGATCTACCATGTATAATTGCGATTTGAAACTGTTAAGTTCGAGATTGAATTAAATTATGTTTGAAAATGAATAATTTTCAAACAACATTTAAAAAAATAAGGATTTAATTAATTTATCTAAAATTAATCAATATTTTTATTAGAAAATTAATCAATATTAGACGTGCACTACGCATGGTGTTTATCTCTTTGCAATAACATCAGTGTCTTCCACTTCTAGGTCGCTAATTATCAGATTTCAACTGGCATTATGCTTGTGACTAGCACTTTATAAGTTTGCCATCAGATTCATTTGTAGTACTAACTAAGAACCTTTTTAGGCCTTAGGAAATGGAACGTAAAAAAATAGTGGACTCCCCACTACAGCTATTAAGGTTAAGGGTTGAGTTAAATTTCAACGGATGCTGTTTTTTTGTTGGTCCTAAAGTCAGCAACATTGAAAATTTTTAAAACTAGCACTTACATTTTGTAGCCACTAGAAGAAAGTCTAGCTATACCACTAGCACGTTCGCATTCTTCTTCAATTCCTCTTTCCTAGTTTTTGAATTTTTGTTTAATTGTCTTAGAACCGTATTCTTAACGCTTTTGCCATGATAATGATAGGTCAAGAGTTATTTCTATGAAAAATGAAATTAATAATATAATTAATGTCTGCTTAAATGTAAGCAAGTTAGGCAAAAAAACTCTCTCTTGACCAAGAAAAACATTTTTTTGTCCACAAAATAAAGTCCACCCAATAAATGTTCAATTCCGAACTCAAAAAAACAAAAATTGCTGTCAAAATATCATGATTTTTGAATTAAATGTGTCATAGGTAAACTAATGCCGTAGCCTGTTAGAGGTATGTTTTAAAAGTAAAAATAAAAACTTGTTAGAGGTATGTCATATTCAGCTAAATAAATTGTCCTAAACTGATCATAGTCTTTCAATATCTTACTGTGGATTTATAATCGTTAAATTAAATAAAATAACCACTCTCTAAATTGATAAACTATTGATTAATTAATTAATTAATTAATTAATAATTTTCTAAATTTAAAAAAAATAATGGTCTCAACTTTATTATTTTATAGTTTTTTCTATATTTCCAGTTCAATTATCATCAAACAAAACTTATACTAATGGAAACTAATTTAGCACGAAATAGTCAATATATATATATATATATATATATATATATATATATATATATATATAAAACATTTTTTATTGTAATATATATGGGCAAAAATATTGTGCTAATTTAAATAGATTAATTAATGCCTTTAATATGACATTTTAATAAGTCAAAAATACAAATATAGGAGAGACTAATTTTAAAAAAAATTACAACTCACCGATTGTATATCTGGATGAATATAAAAAATCAAATTACCAGAAATTAATAAAAATGTACCCGTTGATTAATCCAGAGTAGTATTAAATTAGAAGGTTGAACATACAAACAGCTTATGAATACGATAAGAAGGTAGCTACTAGCTAGTGGTGTAGGAAAGGAAGAATTTGATCCACTGGCTTGACTTCTCGGGACTCAATTGTCTATTTTTCAACCCTATGCAGCCCAATGTTCAGATCTGTGCATGTGCATGCCTCTAATTTTAGATGATGCAATGCAGAGCGTTCCATTGGATCTACTCATTGTTGAAGACAGCCGTGCAGTGTAATGAGAGAGAGGGTGTTCTGCTAGCCAGAGCATTTTGCTGTGTTTCTCTGTAAACCATATTACTATAATAACCATATCCCTGCCATGGAGCTTTTGGACACCCACTAACTCACTAACATACACAGTTAAATAGACCTTTAGAATATATCTCTCTCTTGGATTCCT
The DNA here is from genome assembly GCF_000004515.6 of Glycine max. Classification (NCBI taxonomy): domain Eukaryota; kingdom Viridiplantae; phylum Streptophyta; class Magnoliopsida; order Fabales; family Fabaceae; genus Glycine; species Glycine max. The sequence continues at coordinate 31,624,688 of NC_038249.2, forward strand.
AGAAAAAGATAACTTTTATGAAATTTTCTTAGATTAATAGTAAATATAATTAAATCTTACTGCATTTGATTAGGAAATCACATTTATATTTCTTATTTTATATATTGTTTTTACATTTTAACTTTCTCTTTTAAAAAAAAATACATGTATATATCCCCAAAATTTAAGTTTAATTATAATTAATCTTAAGATAGATGACTATAGTTATATGCCCCCAAATTATGATTCAATAACTAACACTATTTTTATTTTTTTTAATAGAAAAAGAGATTCAAATTTTGCATTACATCATCATTCTTTATTTGTAGGTGTTTTGAGTTGTCATTAGGCTAATCTTGACTCACATGAATAAATAAATAAACAAAACATGCATGTTGACTCAATATCATTTGGCCTAACTATATATCCATTATCTGACTACAGTCTAATGCCTCTTATGGCTTTAGAATCTCCCTAACAAAGAAAACCAATCCACGTCACAAGTTCCTCAAACTCGTTCAAATATGACCACACAACTTCATTGGTTCGAGCTCCCCTACTCTAGCAATTAGGATAACCTGACCACCGATCCAAATCCAGGAAGCATTCTTCTATTGGTGAACAAGAAATCTCCACCCCAATCTATTTAGGCTAGTCATGTGATTTTGGAGAAAAATAAGCTTCTTAAGCTCTTCAATGAAAAAAGCTTAGCTCATCCACACCCGAAGTTAAGAATTCGGCATTTAAATATAGAACCACAAATAAATAAGTGTTAGATTGCATGTTGAAATTTAAGAATACGAAGATCACAATATTAATCTTTTTTTTTTTACAAATCTAAAGTTACGATTGATTGAATCTCTCAAAAATTATTTAAAAAAATTATCACAAATGACATATATCATGTTCTATATTTTTTTAGTTTACTTTATGCTATTATTAAGCAGGGGACCCATAAAATATAAGGGAATCGATGGATTGTCAAGTCTTTTTCTTGAAAATGGCCATCCAGCTCTACTGTTTTGCAGATTAATAATGGTAGGTCGTTTGGGTTGCCCGTTTTGCATAAACATTTGGTTGGAGGAGAATTTTGAGATTGTAATAGCTATTTATATATATTTTTCGTAAAGAAATTCCTAAATAATTGTCCCAAGTCCCAACTAAATTACTCCATAAAATATTGCAATATAGAACAATGCTGATTTGGTTCAATCTTACAGCCGTACGGACTCGTGATTCATTTTTTCCATGCTTTGCCCAAATTCTAACTTGTAATTATGACTTGTAACTTTGTAAGGCTTTATTTTATTCGTACTGATCTATCATCTCTTTTAACGGCGTTCTTTTTTCCTCCGTTAAGGGCCGGTTTCACACTTAAGCACTTTTCCCTTTTGTTTTCTTGTTTTTGAAGCTAAGCAACACTTGATGTAACTCGTTTCAGTCGATTGAATGTAAGTTTGCTTTCATTATTTATACGGCGGCACTCATAAGTCATCTTAATTCATATTTTAGCAAAAACATTCAGAAATTATTATATAAATGTTTTGAAAATTAGTTTTAATGCATTGTCATCATACAAAAATTGAATATAATTTGAATGCATTGTCTATGTAGAAAAAATAGTCATGGAATTAAACATTATATTGTTTAATAAATTTGACATTTCATGTGATATTAAACACTTTAAATAATGCATTAATATATTATCAGACGTTAGTGTAGAACTTTTATACTAATATTACATTAAATTAAACCAAAAAATGTTATTATATTTAAGTGAAATATTAAAATCGGTCATTGAGACTAATTTTAAGCATCTAATTGATAAATTTTGTTAAAAGTATATTAATATTTTTTTTTGTTTTTAATGTAATAGATATTTTCTTTTCCAATAAAAGCTTGCCAGTTTAAGATGTTAGTAGTAAAATTAACTTTTAAGAGTTCATGTTAACAATCTTGCTAAAACGTATCTTTAATGATGTGTTACTACTAATTTATAAGTTTTATATTTTATATAGTAATTATTAACACAGTTAAAGTTATTAATTTGAAGTCAATAAATAATTAATCAACAGGGTAAAATACAGAATTGATCATGAAGGTTAATAATATGACGTGTACTAGTGATTGTGTGTCGAAATTTTCCATTTGATGTGTGCTAGTGATTGTGTGTTGGAACTTTTCATGTGTATTAAGGTTCTCAGTTAATAATAAACAAAATTAATTTCTTTTAAAACAGATATTGTGAAAGTTTTTTTAAAAAGTCTTTTTTATATATACGATTAAGAAAGAACCTAATTAATATATCTATTAATTGTGTCAGAGTTCCCTAATAGTAGTAGTATAACGTATTGGAATTAATGTCATATTAAATGATTTTGAAATGTCTGTAAAGGTTAATAATAATGTCAATGAAATCAATGCTTATATAAAAAAAATGTTGTCGATTGTCATAAAAAATTTCTGTACATAAAAAAATTCAATCATTTATAAGTTTTACACAGATGTTCGTTAATCTTGTATCTTTATTTATTTTTTAAATGCTAACCATTACTCTTAGTCCTAAGACTACTTATATATAGAAGTAAAAAGAAAAAATATTTTATTGAAATGTAAAAAAAAAAAAAAAAAACTCTCTTATATATGATTTTTAAATGCATTTTTATGATTTGCAACAAAACTTTCATATTTTATTTTTTGGACCAAAGTCTTTATATAGCTAGACCCTTTTCTTTTTAGTAAAGATATCAAGTATCCTTAAAAAAAAGATAATTGTGAGTTTAATAAAATTATTATGGATGATAAATTTATTTTTAAATATTTAACGCAAAAGTATAATTTAATTTTTGAAAGACATGCAGTTATATGTTTAATGTTTAAATTTAAAACTTTTAATTAAGTTGAAATATTTTTGTGTTAATCAGAGACAGTTCCAGAAATTTATTAAAATAAACAGACTTTTTTTCTTGATTTGAAATTATTATTTATTTTATTGAGATAATAAACGAAATGTACAGCATATATATCTTATTTGTTCCCCCTCTTGTCACTCACTCGAACAGAACCAGCATTCAAAAAATTATCACTAAAGACTCTATAAACTTTACGAGATTTTATGCATCATTGCACGAGAGCATACATGGTATTATTATACTCCATGTTTTTCTATTCTATAATCTTAAGCATATTCACATTCAGTTAACTAACTTAATTCTCCCAAGTCATACAATCAATGTCACTAACCCAACAAATAGTTAAAATATAGTAATATATTAATTAAATCAACATTTTTTTTCTCCTTAGGTCTAACAATTTTAGTCGCATTCCATTGCACGACACAAAACAATGAAAGAATCAATTTGGGCATCACGTGATAACATATTCTATCTTTTTACGTTTCATTAGGTTGCACGATCGAGAGATGCAATCAAAAGATCAATTTAAACACTCATATTATAACTTATTCTCTTTCCTTAGGCTTACAATTTTCGGAAATGTTTAAAAAAAAAAAGTAGGCATACAACACAAAAAGTTCACGACAATCCACATCTATGTAATGAAAGTGATCGACCTTCACATTATAATTTATTCATTTTGTTGTGCAATTGAGGTACACAATAAAACAACACAATGAAACATTCACATTATAACCTACTCTCTCTCAACATCTCACAATTTCAATGTCATTCTGATGTGAGGTTGAGAGATACTATGAAAGAATCAATTTAGACACACTCACATTATAACTTACTCTCTCTCCTTACATCACACAATTGGAGTTTCAAGACACAATGAAAGAGTCAATTTGAGCACTCATTATAACCTACTTTCTTTCTCTAAGTCTCACAATTTTAGTTTTATTTCATTACCCAATTAAAAGATACAATGAAAGAATCAATTTGAACACTCACAATATAACATACTCTCTCTCGTTAGGTCTTATAATTTTGGTCTCATTTCTTTACACAACTAAAGGGCACAGTGAAAAAGTCAATTTGCACACTCATTATAAGTTACTCTCTTTCCTTATGTGAGTTATGTCTCAAAATTTTATTTTTATTTCGTTACATAACTAAGAGACAAAATGAAAGAGTTAATTTGAACACTCACATTATAACCTATTCTCTCTTATTACGTCTCATAATTTTAGTCTCATTTTGTTACGCGACTAAGAGACACAATAAAAAGATCAATTTAACCCTCAAGTTATAACATATATTTTTTATTTTACATCTCACAATTTGAGTCTCATTCCATTGCCGATTAAGAGATATAATAAAATAATTAATTTAAACACTCACATTATAATCTAGTCTCTCTCTCCTTAAATATGATAAATTTAGTTTTATTTTCCCCCTTCTTAATATGAAAATGTTTTTATACGGGTCCATCAACTTTCAATTTTGTTCTTTGATGTTTCCTCTTTATCATACAAGTTCAAAAATTATAGACTTTCTCTCTGTTTTCTCTCATATAGACATGGTAATGGGAGGGAGCGGGGATGAGTATTGTCTTCCAAATTTCTAATCCCGACTCTCCAATATATCCCTATACCCGTACCTGATACCTGACAGGTTAAAATTTATTATGTCATCTCCATACCCGTTGGATATCGGGTATCCCTGATCCCGTCCCATATCCGATTCAAATCTGAAAAATAATTTTTTTTGTAAAGAAAATATTAAAAATTTAATTTTAGAAAAAATAAATTTATTGTTAAACATTTATTTTTAACTACTTTTATATCAATAAATTTATTATAGCGCACATGTCTACAAAAATCATCAAGAAAAAATATTAAATTATGTAAAAATTCTAAAATAAAATTAACTAGTAATAAAAGCTTTTTAATTAAATTATAAAAAAATTCTAAATATTTTAAGTGACGGGGCCGGTCCATATTCGGGGTCGGGATGGATGTAATAATCTCATATCCGTACTCATACCCCATTTTTAGTTATCAGGAAAAATCCAAACCCATACCCGATCAACTAGGATATTACCCATCACAAATTCATACGGATATCCATGGATATTAATTTTCTTGTCATGTCTACTCTCATCCCCCTATTATATGTTGTGTCCACTGTATCAAAGTGCAGAATATTTTGCATTCTCTTTACGGCAACATATTTTGTTATTTTTCTACTTTAATTTTTTAAAATAAAAAGGAAAGATATCAAATTGAGGGTTGTAACTATCAAGAGAGTAGATATTAAATATGTACGGAAAAATTACTCATACTTGCACCACTTTTTTTGTATTACATATTTACATGAATATAACAAGAATTTTACAAAACTTTAGCAACTGCAATTAACTAAACGGTTATAACCGAATCAACGTTCTAAATAGAGGAACAAAGAAACCAATATTCAACAACTAGATTTATATTAAGTTTGAACCAAAAACAAAAGCAGCAACCATGAAGACTTAAAAGAATGACCATAGGCTACAAGCCTACAAGTATCCCTCGAAAATTAATGGGTGAGTGGTGATTTAGGTCACAAAGGGTAATATGAAAGGGTGGGGGAGGTGGCACCGTGGTGTGTAGTGGATGAAGTTGTAACCGCTTCATCTTGGCATGGGTGGAGGGTTGTATCATCACTTTCATAGTAGTTTGATTTAAGAAAAATATTTTGGATTTTTTATTTTTTTCATTGTACTTTTTAACTGATAAAAAAATAAAATATTTTAAAAAATATTTTTTTCGCAAAATAAATAATTCACTTCTTAGCTCCGGTCCGTTAGCAATGTACAACTTGCTAGTGTCGCACTCACATGTTAAGACG
>NC_038249.2:31630558-31630819 GCF_000004515.6 Glycine max
TGCGTCTTACATGATTAACTGGATGGTCTCTCGCGTACTTAAACTTACACTATAACTTTTTTGCCTTTTCCCCTCAATTTGATGCCTAATTTTGGCTTCGAAGCGGCATACAAAAAGCTACATGTTCAAACCAAAATATTTTTGCAAGTTAAGAAGAAGAAGCAGGAAAAAAAAAAAAAAACTGCTTCTAGAGTCGACAAACGTTTTTCTTGACTTTTTCTATACCTGTTTAATTGATTACTAATGGGAAAATTATATTTT
>NC_038249.2:32231063-32436083 GCF_000004515.6 Glycine max
TTTTTTTTTAAAATATTTTTTAAAATATTTTTTCAATAATAAATCTGATCACCCAATCTGAACCAATTCGATCAAAGTCGGGTTGGAGACCCAAACTAGGAAAAATCCAATACAAACCAAACCAATTAAAATTGATTGGTTCGGATAACAAAAAATGCCACGAACCCGATCTGAACTGACCCATGCCCACCCCTAGTTGTAAATACTGTTTGGATACTAAACTATATTCTCACTGTCAGATTTTTTACCTATTATACTTTAAATTTAGTATTCAGTACTTTAATCTTTTGCTGATTGTTCTTTGAAAGATGCTATATAATAATCACACTTTTTGAACATTGTATTTTAGATTCCTTGAGTAGGATTGCCTCTTTAGTTTTTTTGAGTATATTCAAATGATAGGTTGTTGTATTGTAACATTAATTTTTGTGCCTCATAACCCCTCATAGACCAAGCTTCTGCAGTTGGGGAGCAGAGAAGGTCCGAGTCTATAGACAATATTGACTCTGCTTTGTCACAATCCCACTTGAATAGTCAAATCAGAGTGGTTCCCTTTTCCAATGAGGTAACAGGTAAAAGCCCACTTTTTTTGCAAGTTTTCTCTTTCTATATCAGTGTAATTCTCACACAGAAGTTGATGTATGTTTCTTATACACTTCTTTTTACCAAGATTGCTACTTGTTTTGATTTTTGCTAAGATTGAATCTATTTTTCAATTAGTTGTTGAATAAATAAGGGCATCTTGGTGTTAAACTGATTTATTAGTTTACAATTTCTATCACTTCTTGTGTTGTTGACTTTCACTGAAACCTTCTCCAACAACCAAATAACATTGACTGTGCCTTTAGAATGATTTTTTTGGAACTAAAATTTATCCCTCTCTCTATGACCATGGAATGGATAGTTATATTTCATCCTTCTTTTGGTTGGTAAATTTCTTATGTTAAAGACACATTTGATCCTTATTTTACCTATTTTATTGGGAATATGATTGGGTGTATATCTCAAATTTTTTTTGTTGGAGTAGAGTAGGATTTTATTTTCTGGATATGAATGTCTGTTATGCCATAGCCTAAGCCACTGGTTTGTTAATCAATTTGAAAACTTGATTCATTTTAGCTTGAATTTCCTCAGGATACTCAAGTTGTGTAGGTGCAGCATTGATCATGGATGGTACTGGCATTGATGCTGGAAATAGAGATCACTCAGCCTCTGTAATGTATCCTCCAACAAAACGTCATAAATTGTATGCTTTCTTGGTTCATCTGATGTGCACACATATGTTGTATGGTTATTTTGATATCATTGTCATTGATTTTGTGCCTAGAAAATATATTCATGTTTGGACTTTGGAGTGTGCTTGTGATTTTGGGTGCCTTTGCTAGAAGAAAATAAAATCATGAATTCATGATCAATAGAAAATGAATTTGAATTCCTCATTTGTTGTATAACACGACATCTCCATTTCTCCCCCCCCCCCTCCCCCAAGAAATTATTATATTATTAAAATGGAAAACTATATGAAATTTCATAGATAATAAGTTTTTAATCAAGTGAATGCTTGCCATATGACCAGTATGCCTCCTCTTAACCGAAACAGGATAAACCATAGTTAGTATGGCTTACCCTGATTGTCATATTAAATCTTGATTAATAATTACTAACTAGAAAACCTCATCTATGAGGTTAATTATATATATTTGTTTAAAGATTATGTTTGGAATTCAATATTTATTCTCATTTCTTCTTGTATCTTTTCATCATCCCTCTTAAATTTATACCCTAACTATTATGTTTATTGTAGGATAGCAAACATACATCTACCTGTATTAGAAAGCCATGGAACAGAATCTGGAGAGACAAAAACTGTGAGTTTCACAGATGGAATTACTTGTAAGTGTGCAATGATATATGTGCTGAAATACTTTTATCTTACAGGACTACCATTTGAAAAATAAATGCTTTTCTTGATGTAAAAATACTGTTATCAATTTTGTTCCATCATATTTCTTTGTTATAAATGCACTAGAACATGGGCATGTATTTAAAACATTTAGTGTGTGAGTATAGGCATATTGAATGCCAAAACATCAATCAAAATTCAAGAGGTAACATGAATGTTAAAATTTCATTTTCACAAAAGTTACAGTTAAATATTGAGTTAGTTGAATCAAGTTCTGCATTCATAAATTTAAAATTGAATACAAGCTATTCTTCATCTCCGTGGATGCTCAAAGTTGAATTCTCCAATAACTGTATCCATCAAATAAGAAAATGGTGTCCAAATGTATACGTTCTTTTGTAAAGTGTTTTTTTTAATCCTTTTTTATATAAAAAGATATTAGTGGAATTGGTTCTTTCTTTAATTTTGTTTTTTATTTGTGAAATTGCGATTGTGTTCTTGTTAACTTTTATATGTAGGAATGCTCAGTGAACACTTGTTTTTTGCAATTTTTTAGTCTGACATTAATGACAACTCTGCTACTGCTTTTACCGCATTATGCTGTTAGCTCTTTGGTGGTTGGTTACCTGGCCATGAAATGAATAACTTAATTATTTTTTCTGGATTCCATTTAGGTAATTTCCTGGAAAGAACTATTTCACAACGTGGAGATCCTAACCATAAAAACCGTGGGCAGGTCCTTGTGCAACATCAAGGCATAATGAAGAATGGTATTAAAAAAATAATATAGTTTCAGTTTTAAAAGTCGTTTGATTTAAGCTACTGGTGGAATGGACGCCCTTCCCTCAAACATTTATTTCCTTTAATTTTTCAGTCATGTTTCTAAATTCTAATCTGACTTGGTGTTGGTACAACATTTTTTTTAAAAAAAAAATTAGATTCTCCTGCACCCCTTGCTACGAAGATATATTATTCACAAAGGACCAATCGACTGCGTGCCAGAATTCGTCATCTTTACTTCCAGGACTTAAATGGGCAATGTTGTACTGATGTTGTGTGTCCAAAGACTTCACATGCAGAGATGGTCGCATTCCAAGATTCATCTCTGAGGGACCCTTCATTTGATCAAATGGACAATGTGCATGAGGTGTGACATTCTTCACTTTTATGTAAGGTTGATTATTTAAATTATGGGTTGGGTCTTGTGACCTAAGTTATGCGGTTTGAATGTAATTCAATTCTAGATGTACACATCAGGCTTACATAATTTAGTTATGTTGCAAGTTCTTTACTCTGGTAATATTTTTTTAAAACATTTGATTATTGGAAACAGAAATTAATGAGGAATTAGGCTTTACACTATACTGGCAGGCTTTGACTTTCTGTTTGAAGGCTAAAGATGGAAATACCTTCCATCACCCACCCCAAATCCAAATTCTCACCAAGAAAAGCTTGGTTCCATGCTAATGAAACTAACTCTGAACATTTCTTTTTTTGTTTTTTAAAAATAGGGCCGATTGCCTGCTCAAAAATCTGATCATATTCTTGCAAAAAGCTCAGAAATTGGCTTGCTTAAGGCAGGGGGACTGCCAAGTAGTGGCTTGCCAAATCAATTTCTTGATAATGTTTCTAGGTCTGCAGGCACTAATGGTGGTTTGACTAGAAGCAACTTTCTTCCAACATCTTATTCTTTTGTGAGCAACACAGGTAAGCTAATCTATTATCGAGTTATCTTTTTATTTTTGTTGTTATACTAAATTGCATGTGCTATTTATAGTGTATGCTAAATTAAGAAAAAACAGTAATCATCAAGAGTGTCTCTAACTATATGACTGCTAGTGGATTCAGTGTTTTAGTGCTGTGATATAAGTGGTAGTCTTGAAGTGGAAACTTTGACATGAAGCAGACAGATTTTGCAGTGATACTTTCATTGCATTTAGATAAGCTGTAGCATGTTTTACTTGTAGTTTTTCAATCTCATTTTTTTTGTTTTTGTTTTGTTAATTTTTAATTTACATTACGATTTATTGGAATAAGTCGTAGATTGGAATTTTTTGTTCTGTTTTTGCAGGAAATCCACTGGGAACAATGCAGCAACCAAATGGGAGTGTTCCTGTTATTTAGTAACCTTGGTGGAATTTTTTTGGGTAGGTGAAGGTACAGGTAACCAATACATGACGTTAGGATTTAGCTCCTTTTTTGAAGCTGATAAAGTAAATTATTCAAATTGTGTATCCTGTCATCTGCTTTGTACATGAAAACTTCTATTATATAATGAATGGAAATGAAGAAATTGTTAGCTCTATATCCTCAAGTAGTTACTTTTTCTTCTGTTATCTATGCTGAACTTATACCTGTAAGTCAGGCCCATTGCATAACAGATTGCATCATTGACATTACAAGGTTTCTCAATATAAGAATATATTTGTAATTGTTCATTAAGATTTTTCGATATTATCTGTCAAAAGAGAGTTTTGGGCTTGCCTATCAATATGATCAGGTGATAATCAGAATCTGTATCTCCAGTTTTTTTCAGAAAGCATTCTTAGTTCCATACTTCTATTACAAATTTTGTATTCAATTCTGAAAATTATATCCTAAAGTAAAATAGCCAATCAGGATGTCTCTTTTTCGGTTTGTACGTAGTCCATTCCTTGTTTGGCCTGGGCCCAGGTATTGTCGTATGTAAGAGTAGATTATCCATCAGTTATGTTATGGCTTTGTATTTCGGTATTTCCTGTTTAAATTGGAGCATCTCTTCATTTTGTATGACTCCCAAATTTTTGTTGTGTCAAATCGTTGTTTTTCCTTTTAAATTTATTTTGGACCGGCAAAGAACCCCCCAGCCGCCGCCGCATTATGGTACGTAGAAGAAATTGGGAATTTGTGATACATATTTGAAGATTCAGTTATGTATATTTGAATTTGGAATTTTTTTTAAGTATTAAAGGTAAATTGTCCAAAATGGAGGTCACGTTTGTTGCGCTAATCACACTTTAGGAACAGTACCTTCTGTTCTGTTTTATCGTCTTTCAAGCAAGTGTAGTAAATGTATTAGCACGTTGTTCTTTTGTGCAATTTCATGTTTAACATGAAGCATATTCACAATGCTATGAAGACGAAAACTAGGGTGCGTATGTCAAACTCTTTTCGCACTCTATGCAAGTTTATAAAAAAAGTGATAACCATTTGGGTCCGTCCGATTTAATAAAAAAAAATTAAATGGACCGGATTTGATGATGACAACCGAATTGAGAGGTCTCCAAATGTACGCTTCTTCGATTAGTGTTCTTCCCGTTAACCTCTCCGGCCTTCAGATTATCAACGTCATGCAAAACCATATCTCTGGAAACATCCCTGGCAAACTCCCTGTCAGCCTCAAAACCCTTGACCTCTTGTTGAATGCTTTCTCCGACAAAATTTCGAGCTCCATTGCGAACCTCTCTTAGGTTCAGTTGATAAATCTTTCCTACAATCAATTTTTCAGCGAGATTTCGGCGAGCTTCGGGGAGCTTCAACTTCTCCAACAAGATTTCGAGCTCCATTGCGAACCTTTCTCAGGTTCAGTTGATAAATCTTTCTTACAATCAATTTTTTGGTGAGATTTCGGCGAGTCTCGGGGAGCTTCAGCTTCTCCAACAAGATTTCGAGCTCCATTGCGAACCTCTCTCAGGTTCAGTTGATAAATCTTTCCTACAATCAATTTTTCGGTGAGATTCCGGTGAGCCTCGGGGAGCTTCAGCTTCTCCGGCAAGATTCTGAGCTCCATTGTGAACCTCTCTCAGGTTTAGTTGATAAATCTTTTCTACAATCAATTTTTCAATGAGATTTTGGCGAGCCTCGGGGAGCTTCAGCAGCTGCAGTACCTCTGACTAGACCATAACCTCCTCATAGGAACGCTTCCTTTAACGCAATTGAGAACTGCCCTGTGCTTTTGCATCTGAGCATGGAGGGAAATGTGCTTACCGACGTCGTTCCGTTGGCAATTTCATCGGACGAACCCAAATGGTTATCATCTTTTTTCGTAAACATACGTACGATGCGAAAGGAGTTTGGCATATGCACCCTAGTCTTCGTCTCCTATGAATATTTACCACATTCACATTACTTATCGAACGTTCGATGCGAGTGGAGAATCCGGTGCTCCAATTCAATGAAAATTCGAGTAACTTATTAATTGTTATTATGCTTTTTGTGTGGCAATTGGTAAATTGTCAAGCTCAATAGGAAATATAATTTCATTTGATGATCCTGTCCATGCGTGATGGCCGTAGACATGGACTGCTTTTTGTCTCTTTAGATGGGAATTATCGACACTGGATCCATATCTTTTAAATATCTAAAAGCAGATTCTCCCTTTATGCCACCAGGGGAAAAATCAACAAATGTACGAATTTAAATTTGATAAGAATAGATAAATCATACCACGTGCTGGTACAGGCTGATTGCAACTAGGCGAATGCTTTGTTTGAAAATCAAAGATACTTGATTTTAATTTGACTTTCGTGAAGCAAAAAAATTGTTTTTATTTCTAAGATTAATTTTAATGTTCTTATTATATATTAGTTACCTGTGACTTGTGAGATAGGTATAAATAAATTTAGACTTAAATATAGTTTTTTCTATGCAATTTAAAAGTTTTTTTTTTATTTTCATCCCTGTATAAAGAATTACTTTAATTCTTGTAAAATGTGATTGCTTTATTTTATTTTTAAAGTGATCTAGATAATATTTTTTTATTAATTTAAAGTGTTATTTAAAATATTTTAAGGATGAAAAACAACAATCATATTTTGGAATGAATAAAACAAAAATTTATAAGGAAGAAAATGAAAAAAAATATTAAATTACAAATATATATATATATATATATATATATATATATATATTTAAGTCATAAATTTAACTCTAATAAAAATAATCGGTGTTAGAAATCAAAAAGATGCTTTTATATGCAAGAATATTTTAATCTGATCTATATTTCTACTGTGTTAAAATTGTTGTATCCAGCAGTAGTATAATAATAAATTAATGATCTGTAAAGATCATATAAAAAATTAATGTACGTGTGAAGACTAAAGAATTCTTTTATGTACTTCTCCCTTTCATAAACTATTTCCTTTCTTTGGTACTATGAAAATAGGGGAGAAATAATAGAAAGAAATGTTTAAATCAGATTTTTATTAACAACAACTGGAATCACTCGATTTAAAATTTAATTATATTTAAGATTTTTTATTTCTTTTTAAGAGTGTATTCTGCATATTCGTAAACCCACAAGTACTCACGTATGTAACTATCCGCAGATATTAGTAAACCCGTGGATACCATGAATATTAAAAAATAAAAAAACAACTGAAAAAAATATATTTTTTTAGCAAAACAAAGAAAAATGTACGATGTTCAACAATTTCACGATAATTAAACTCTTTAAAACATGCCAATTGCATAATTTCAAAACATAAATTCAAATAACATCGATCTCTTTAAAACATTAATTATAATAAAACTAACAATAGTTCAATTCCTTAAGTCTAAATAATAAAAATATTCTTCAATTAATATTTTTCTCTTCAACAACCTTACTCTTCAATTGATATACATAGGGTTATTTTGGTAATTTTATTGGTAATATCTTCATCCTTATTCTTTAACTAACAAGTAGATTCAACATGTGTTGTCAACTGAATTATACTTGTTGGGTAATAGACATAATTGTTGATTTGGTTGTTTGATTGAATAAAAATAGAGTGAAAATAGGTGGAGTTTATAAGTATTTATTTTTATTATATTATCATCCTTCTTTTATTTTGTTTTTCAACTAAATATTTTTAATTTTTCACTTATTTATATTTATTTTTTCATCTATTTTATTTCTTTTCTCTTAATTAAATGGTCCATCACTAGTAATGTTTTTTAAATTTAATGGAAGGATAAAAAATGTGAATTTTACAAAACTGGAAGAGAAAATGTTTCTATTTTAAAATAGGAACTAAAATTGTGAAATTAAAAAAAATATGATAACTGAATGTCTCTATTTTAAAATAAACAAATCAAAATTGCATTTACCTAAATTTTATTGTCAATGATTAAGATTAAAGCATAATGCTAGTTTTTCAAATTTTATGATATGAAATCTTTAATAATTTATATTTAGTTGTATGATTTAGAATATTCTTTACACTTTTATATAAAAACCGTTTTCTTAAAGTGTAAAATATGTAATTTTAATTATTTTTTTCTGGTAGAGGAAAAAAAAGTTCATTTTGTGGCTCAATTAAACGGATATGTATATTATGAACAATAACATATCTGTGTTAGCATCACCGCATTACTCTCTGCCTCCAACGCATTACCTTATCTTGTTCTTTTCTTGGTAGATAGCTACTCTTATTTTGTGTAATTTGTTGATAAATGTATTTTTAAAAAATAAAAATATAAAATTTAGTTTTCAAAAGTATAAAAAGTATAATAATATATATTTGACCGTTAATTTTCGTCCGTCATCGTTAATAAAATAGCCTAAGTGACTTAAAAGAATGAATTTGTCATTTAAATGATTGTCAACGTAGATATCTTTAATTGTCAGTATAGGAACATATTTGTCATATAATATTTTTATTATTTTACTTTTCTTTTTCACATTACGATAATAAATGTATCCCTGAAAAATAAAAATATAAAATTTAATTCCTGAAAATATAAAAAGTGCAACAAATATATTCGGACGTTAATAATATGTTATGACTAATTATTATAATTTTGAAAAATTTATAATGATTACAACAAAATTTTGGGAGAGTTATATCACACTAGTAAGTCTCTATTTCCGTTATATAATATTTAAGCTTCATCAACGGTTGAAACATGCATAAAATATTATCAATGAAAGTGAATTTTTATTGTTTTGCCGAATTCTTTTTACTTTTCTTCAACTACAAAAAAATCAATTATTTGATTGTTAACTCTTGAATGAATGTTATCAACACAAAAATTTTTTTTACTGTAAAACGATAAGAAAATCATTGTTTTTGTTTAATCAAACACTATTTATTTAATTATTTTTTTTGAAATTTTTTTCATAATCAAATATGAATGTCTATTAGTATATGCAATGACGTCAAATTAAAAATTATAATAAAATTTTGTTGATTTTTATTTTTTTTAAATCATACACAATTATTTTTTTTATTGACTGGTTATTTAAAAAATTATAACCTTAAAAAATTATTCCAAAGGAGGTGAGCGTTTTTTACAAATTAAAAGTGTCATTGTAATTACAATTTTTTCTAAAAATTATTCATGAATCTAATTTAACTATAAATACTTTACAATAAACATTTTTTTACTTGAATCTTTCATCAAGCATGAGCATATAAAAAAATTATTTACGAGTTTATAAAGCGAATATTCCTTTTACTTTTAAACTCGATTTAATTTACGAGTTTGTTAAAAGAAAATTGTTATAATCATTATAAATTTTTCCAAATTATAATAATTAGGCACAATTTACTATTAACATTTGAATATATTTGTCACACTTTTTATATTTTTGGGGACTAAATTTTGTATTTTCATCTTTCAAAATGTATTTGTCAGCGGAATGGAAAGATGAAAAGTAAAAAAATATTATATGGCAAATATCCCCCTTTATGATCACGTTAACAATCATTTTAGTGACAAATTTATTCCTATGTGTCACGTAGACTATTTTATTAATGGTGACGGATGAATGTTAACGATCGGATATATTTGTTGTACTTTTTACACTTTTAAAAACTAAATTTTATATTTTCATCTTTCAAGAACACATTTATAAACAAATTACATATTTAGAGATAAAAATAATTTATATTTTTTTCCCTATGAGATAATGATATTTATCGCTTGAAAAGTTGAATTCACATCATTTCGTTGCAGAGTTGGAAGAGCAGAGTAATATCTTCTACGGAATGAAGTTGCTAGTGCTTCTATGACTCAACTCATAATCAAACTCTTTTTTATTTTCCGAATTGGTTCTTAACTTTTGTCTCCTACTACGGCCATATGGTCCTTCCTTTTTGTCACTTTCTTAGTTTTTGATTCGCCTTGCTTTGGCTTATCTGTACTTCTATCGACATACTACTAGCTCTTGTACACAATTTAATGAAATGTTGGATAAACTGGTCACTGACATAAATCTGAATACGTACATTCAATGTTGGATACACAATTCATCAAACATCTAATAAGATATTTACCTCTACCTTCGTTTTGTTATAATCTATATTTAGCTTCTACGAAGATACATAAATAACATTGCGTCATCGTTTCGCTAACCAACAAATGAGAAAAATACGCCTAGAGTTGCCTAACATGTCACTTGAACATTAATATCTTGGCCATGATGTGAAATGCATACGCTATTAAGGTAGATGAATTCTATACTTCTATTGTTGATAAATTTAATAAACTCTTTTATCCTCACAGTTTTAAGAATTGTCTTTATTCTATTTGGGTGTTATCTAATAATAGTATTCGAAATTTGAGATATAGAATTCAAAACAAAAGGTTTTTCTTTTTTCGTTTTTCACAAATTGCATGTCAATTTTTATCTAGCAAGTTTTTATTTTAATTAGGAGAAAAATGAGGTTTCTCATGGTAAATTACATTAGGTCATAGGTTATTAGCATAACTTATGCAATTGAACAATGGATTAAAATAAATGAAAAGATATTTAAGTCTTTAGGATTGTACGTCTGTGTCTTTTAAAATGACAACTAGTTTGTCGTCAATTTGTGAGACGAGCAGTTGTAGTCGGCGACATGATTTTAGTTATGTGCTTCCAAATTCGAAACTCAAATTTTATTTATGATAAAGAAATACTAAAATGCGTACTACAATTTAAGTGTTGACAAAAGAAAATCCTAAAACTTATATAATATATATGAAATTCTGGATAGGGATAAAAGCTTTGTCAATTGTCATAGGAAAAGGAACCGAAACTCCATTTTCTTACTTTTTTTAATATTATTAATGTTTGGAGACACTTTCTTACTTTTTTTTTTATTATTGTTGTTTGGAGACACTTTAGTCGTTCGAGAGGTTAAGTAAATTCGTAAAAATTTCATAAACTCGATTCGTGAACTCTCGTAGATTAATAAGAGCTCACTTTATATAAAAAAATAAAAAAATATCTATAAATAACATATCAATTAAACATTTCAACAATATAATAAAATAAAATAGTAAATCATAAATTTCATAATACTTAAATAATTAAGTCTAATAATACATCACTATTAGATAATAGTTTATAGATGTTATAGTAGTGGTAAATCATTCTCATCGTGGATTTGATGTTATTAAATAACAAAAGTTTGATGTTATTAAATGTGAGAATTATTATATGTGATAATAACGCACTAAATAAATGTATGTTGAACACTAAACCGATAAAAAATAATCCAAATTGATTTACATTTCCGTCTAGTTTTTTTAAAATTGTTGACTCAGTAATAAACTTGAGAGCTTACCAAATTTACTTAGAATTTATAGAATCTACACAGAGTTTACTAAAAAAATTAATTTAGTCAAAAATAAATTTATAAACTTATAAGAGTTAGCTATTAATTCAAGAGTTTGATAAGGAGAATTCGACATTTAACGTCTTCTTATAATTTATTTCTCTTCTTTTCAATTTTATACAGCTTTCCACTTTCCACGTTATTATAAGATAACAGTACACCGTTTTATCAAATTTGGGGGCGAGGTGGAGAACATGTTGATTCATATAGTTATATAAATTATTATTATTTTTTTATTGTTAGAATTTTTTTAAAAAATAAATTAAAACGTAATTAAATTGAAGGCAATAATATGTACCACCATGGATGCTTAGTATATAATGTTTTTTTCTATTCAATAAATAAGGAAATATAGTAAATATATCTTTTGAAGACATGTACGAGACGAATATTCATCATTGTCCTAACTTTAAAAAATCAGAATACAGGTACTCAAATTAGGTGAAAATGGATATTTTTTGTTGAAGTTAAAACGAATTCGAGTGGATATCCACTGCAAGGAAATTCTTGTCATTCCTACTTTCCCTCATCTCTCCCATTTTTTTTTCCTCTTCTTTCTCATGTTCTCTCATTTTTCTTTGCTCTCTTGCACATCATTTCCTTTAAATAATTTTTTGTTTTGGAAATTATCAAACAAATTCTACCTTGTCTTAGGAATCCTTATTTTATGTTTTAACTTTAAATACCATTTAAATATAAAATGGTCAAAGATAGTCCAAGTCTCAGTTTATAATTAAAATATTAAATTTCCCTAAGTGTTGTTGTTTTAAGCAACCATCCACATGCCTACAGAAACTTAAAATAAGACATAAGGAACTAAATTGATATTGATAATTTTGTACAGGAAAGAAATTAGAACTTACTCTTAATACTTTACCACTAACATCCTTCTTACGACACAATCCCAAGTCCAAATCTCTTGCAAACTTGCAAAGCCCCACTATCTATTACATCACAAAGCCCTTCACAACGGTGTATTTTAATATTAAGTGATGTAATAGAAGTTTAAGTGCAAATTGTCCATACCTTAAATCAAAGCCGTTTCTCTCTCATTGTGGTTTTTGCTTCTATGATCCAATGTTTAAAGCTTTTATATTTACCCAAATATAGTAATGTATTGGAGAGATATTTGTGGGTTTTTTTTTTAATTGTTGAAGGTGAAAGGAAAAATTGAATTTGGGAATTTTTTTTAAAGAAACAGTGTTTTTTTTAGTAAAGAAAAATAGACAAGAATAGAAAACTCTTGAAACAAGCCCCAATAAACATTAATAGTGGTTCAAGAATGAGGTTGTGTGGAGGCAAAATAAGAATACAATGAAATAGAAACAACCTTAAATTTCTTATTTATGCAAAATCATTAATTTATTCTTCTAGCTTTGTTTTATTTTTTTCTGTAATAAAAACTTTAAAGCTTATGACTAATTTTGGAAAAAAAAAACTTAACCAATTACTTTTAAGAGAATATTTCTTTTCAATCACATCTTTCACTTTAAAGTTAAGTTAGCTAGAAATTTAAAAGTTATTTAGAAATCTGAAAAAGAACTTGTTAAATTAAAAGAAATTTAAAAGTTATTTAGAAATCTGAAAAAGAACTTGTTAAATTAAAAGTGTTTGGTAAAATTAACTTTTAAAGTAGTTAGAAAGTGTTAAATGATAAAAACTTGATATAATGATTTATTTAAAAAAGATAACAAGGAAACGAATAAATATGTTGAGAATAAAAGTGAAAGAAAATATAAGAAATTAAAAGTTAGAAGTTATCGTTTTAAAAAATGTTACCTCAAATAGCATTTAAAAAAATGCTAAAAGTTATTGAGAAGTTATTAAAAGACTTGTTTACCAGCAACCAAATGAGTTTTTTAGCCAGTAAAAAAACTAAAAACTAATTCAAATACCTTATTGAACATAATCTATATCGTCATATCATTGAAAAGTAATCGGTTAAGTTTTTTCTAAAATCTTTCTTTTTAGTAGAATAAAAAAACTTAATTGATTACTCGTATTTCTATCTCTTTCTCTCATCAAATAAGTTTTAGGTGTTTACCAATAATTTTTCAATAATTTTTTTGCATAAATTAAAATTAGTTTATATTCTTTAATTTTTCATGGGCTTCCTCGTCACTTTTACATAAGTATTTATAAACTTAACAAAACTTCACATTATGTTCTTAAAAGAACTCCTATATATAATTCATAGTGGGTCTATTTTTTTTATTTTAACTCTCTTGTTCATCAGAAAAAAAAAATTTAACTAATCTAAAATTCGATAAGAAGATAAGTAAAATCTAATCAAGAATTATTTCTAAAAAAAATCAAACTTAAATAATATCAGGACGATAGAATCATAATTAACATCTAACAACTATTCCTTCCTCCAGCAAATGCTACAAAAGATCTTGTTTTTTTCTAGCAAGATTAATTTAAAAAGTGATGAAAAAACTGGTGTAGCATGTTGTTAATGTTTGGTAGTTACTAGCCTAACTTGAAGAGAAGTTTTATGAGAAGTTGTTTCCGTTGTTGGAAGAAAAAAAATCCAACCTAATTATAAAGACAAAGGGACGATACATGAATAACTATTTGAGCGTGTGAAAAGCAAAATTGGTTAGCAAATTAATCGAAGTTGTTGATAGAATGGACCCTAATAATTCATTGAAAACCATTGTTTTTGCGTATAGATATTAGTATGGTGGGGTATGATGACTTCTACCTACTGCTAAGTTGTGGTAGCAAGGCCAAGAACAGTGCCACTAAACTTATCCACCCTATTAGGATAAGGACACCATGTTTCTTTTCTTCTTATGCACTAATTTTTATCAAATCCACAATAATGCCATCTAGGACAATAACTTCTATGGCCATTGGTTGATTATACTCTTTCCATCGTTAACAAGTCTAATTTTGGTAAAAGGGACAGAATCTACTAAATATTGAATTTTACAAACAATGACTAATTAACGAGTGATTGGTGGTCAGATGGCACATTTGGTCATGATACTGTAAATAGTAAACGGTATCCAAGGAGATTATGATTTAAAAAAGAAAAATAAAAGAAAACTAAGCAGGCTTAAATGTTTTTTAAATATATTTATATAAGTTTATTTATTTATTTTCTTTAAGATTTAAAAGTGATTATTTTTGTCCCCAAATAAATAATTCACTTTTAATCCTTATTAGAAGGATTAAAATTGTAAAAAAAAAATAAATCTTAAGGACCAAAAGTGATTTATTTTCAAATTAAGAGGATGAAAATAATCACTTTTAAATTTGAAAGAGTAAAAGCAAACTAAACCCTAATTTGATGAGTAAAAAGATATTTAAGAACACTTTTTATTAGCAATTTAAATAAAGTATTACCTGGAAAACTAAAAGTAAAAATAAAATTCAAACTTAAGTTGGTGAAAATTTTAAGGCTATACTTGGTTGGAAGGAAGCATGAATGAAACAAAGTGAAGAAAGTAAAAAGGAAAAAAATAATAATAAAAAGTGAGATAATATTTTTGGATTGTTTGATATGACAAAGAAAGATAGCGCATAAGATTTTATAGAAAAAGAAAAAGAAAAGATAAGGGAGTAAAATAATAAATGTCTAAATAAGAATTAAAATGTATCATAAATAATGACGTTTTTTTTTTATACTAATAACATTTTTTTAAAAAATATATACATAAACACAAGTTTGATATTCCTTTTCCGTGTATCTAACATAAACAACCAATGGTTAAAAGTTTAAGACATAAATAATGTTTTTTTAGAACAAAGAATGACGCTCCATGGTACTTGAACAATTAAACAATGTTTAATCTTTTGTTTGGCAGCAGTTGTCCAGTTTTGGTGATATTAAAATGTGTTAGATGTGGAATAGAATGATACTTGATTGGTGTGTTATTTTAGTACGGGTTCAGGGTTAAAGCTATGATATTATACAACGATAACATAAAAATAAAATTACAATAATATACGAGTCACGACTAACAACTACTACTTATGATTAGTGATTTTATCATATCACTCAATTGTTTCCCAAAAATAATATAAGAGGAAAGTTCAAAGTACCTGAGTTGGGTTGCTTGTAAGCGAAGGTAAAATACTATACATATAACTATAGAGGAGAGATTAGAGAAGGGGTTCAATTGTTTGGTTCAATTTTCCAAAAGGACAAGAGAGGGGATGGAGGGAAACAAAATTCTTCCCTTGTGAGCACCGAGTTAGTAAGAGTCCTTAGTTAATACTTTTCTTAAAATTATAAGAATATAAAAATAAATTTATTTTTAAAACTTTTTCTTTTATGAATCAAACAAGAAAATGATCATATCTTTTTTCTTCTATTAAAATCTCTCTTCTCTTTTTCTCTCAATCAAAGATCATATCTTTCCCTCTATTAAAATTTTTCCTCCCAACTTTCATCCTTTGAACCAAACAGTATGTAAAAAGTTGATTATTTGTTATTTTTTATTTTTTTTCAATATAAAGTATGATTCTGATGAGAACATTTCATTATATAAGAAAATAATAATAATTAATAACAATTGTCATATAAATAATAAAACAATAGACCGTGATTAAATATTTCAAAATTCAAATCAAAATCTCGTGCGAATTCAAATTTAGTTTGTGAATTATGGATAAATTTTTAATTTATTTATTTTTTCAAAAAATGTTTAATTTAAATAATTAAAATTTAAAATAAATAAATAATTTTTAACATATAAATTACATCATAACTAAATTTCATAATAAAAAATATAATTAAATATATAATTTATATTTTTAATTTACAATGAAAAAATAATTATGATTTTAGATTATTTTTAACTATTATATTGAAAAAAAAAGTTATTGAAATTTAATTGAAAGATGAAGATAAAAGAAAGTAGATTTTAAATGATAGACAATTAAAAAATTCAAATATTATATATATGTGTAAAGATAAAAGAAAGGTAATTTAAAATGAATGAGAGAGATTTTTTAAATTAAAATATAGTATGTAAAATACACATAAAAATGAAAATAAATAATATTATAAATGTTTAATTGAGAAAATAAAAAAAAGTGAGACTAAAAATAAATTTGTGGGGTAATATTTATATGAAGAATAAGCTTGTTTTATTTTAAATTATAAAAATAAATAATAATTATACATACCTATTACATAAATAAAAACTAAAAAGTTAGTGGAAATAACCTTCATCCCTATGTGCAACCATCATCTTTTTAAAAGGTTCACAAAACATAAAACAAATCTATAAAAGTATATCAATTATGAGTCTGAAACTATTATAATTGATTCATCATCATTATCATTATCACCATATTTACTATAATAATAATCATTGCATCCATAATTGTAATTATTGTTATTATCATTATAATTATTGTCGCTGTTATGATAAGTATAGTGTGTTATCATTACCATCAATTTTATGGTCGATAAAATTTGTGAGTTGTTCAAAAAGTTAGGAACAAAATGCATTATATTAATTTTCTGAAATAAAATTTGTGATAAATAAAAATTTGAAAGAAAAAAATCAATCAAACATTAAATTAACAAGCCAATTAATAATCAATAATAATAGACACGGAGACTTCTCAAGATCGGTAGAAAAAAAAACAGTTTGTGAACAATTATTTTTCCTCAATCTAAAAAATTTCAGTTAAAAAATAAGTAATTTTAATTGTTGGTGAGAAAATTAACAATTAACATTTCAATACATCAATAATTTGTTATGATATGTACGTAATATTGAATTTTAAATTTTCTTATCATTAACTCAAATGACTTATTTTATGAATATCGAATAAAAAATTTGGATATATATCACAAGAAGATTATTATGGTAAGAAGAATATTAATAAAAATTATTCAATAGTGTAATAATTTACTATCGAATCATTTCTAATGAATATTTTTTCTACCAGATCACATCACATGTATTTTTTCATATGACAATTATGTTGAAACGGTGTATAATCATATGATTAAGGGGATGTTAACTTTTTCTTTTATTAAATATATATTAAATATATTAATCTAATTAAAATTAATTGAACAATACATCCAATAAGAAGATCAATTAACCTTTCATACTAGATCATGATCATCATTGTGTTTCCTCCACTGGACTAACCAAGCCAATTTACAACATTACCCCCAAAAGCACAGTGACCACCACCTCCAAACAATTTACCTAACTAACATGTGACCGGTAACTCCTCCTCATCTTCCACCTGCTCTCTCCCACTCAGTAACTTTCATCGAATCAAACTATTTTACAGCTTTATCTCCCTACCTTTCCCTTCTCTCTCACACGCACATACACAAAAGTACAAAACCACTGAACCTCTCTCTCTCTTTTCTGCATCTCGCCTACCCTTTCTCTTATCTTCCAAATCCACCAAAAAAGAATCAATTTTTTAATCCCCCAGAAGCAAAAGCAAAAAAAAAAAAACCAACCTTTTTCTCCCTCAATCAACGCAAGACGCTTAAATAACAATCCACCCTCGTTCTCTCTCTCTCTCTGACACGCACTCCTCCTCCTCCTAGGTGGAATTGGAATTGGGGATCTACTAGATGGGCCTAATCAGAAGCATGAGATCGCGGTCACAGCGTGTGGTGCAGGAGCAAGAAGCTGCTGAGTGTGTCGGTGTCGTCGTCGGCGACAGCATGCGACAGAGTTGTTGGGCCAACATGCCCCAAGAGCTTCTCCGAGAGGTCCTCCTCCGAATCGAGGCCTCCGAGGACACGTGGCCGCCGCGGAAGAGCGTCGTCTCCTGCGCCGGCGTCTGCCGCAGCTGGAGACATATCACCAAAGACATTGTCAAAACGCCCGAACTCTCCTCCAAGATCACCTTCCCCATTTCTGTTAAACAGGTTCCCTTTCCCCTTTCTTCTTCCTTTGCCTCTAATTTTTCATGGGCTTTGCTCAAAATTTAATTTTTTTTTCATTCACTTTACAAAATTTTACACCGTTAATTACAGTTGTTGATATAACTTGTAAGATAGCTGCCGCAAATGTTTAACTATTCATTTGATCTATGTCTCTATATCTAGAACACGAGTTAGTTCTTGCACATGCACTTTTAACTTTTTTTTTGGTTTTGTTTTGGTTTCTGCTGTCAACTGTCTTAACTGCATTAACTAACACCACCATAAATATAAATTTGGGGTGGGGGGGGGGGGGGGGGGGGGGGGGGGGGGTGTAAAATGGTAAAAAAAAATATTAAGAACTGTAAGAAAATTTCTGGCAGTTTTACATGACGAAATTGAGACACGATTGACAGCAGAGATCCAAAGAAAACTAGAAGTGTATGCAAAAGAACTAAAACATGTAATTTTTAGGTATAAAGAACAAAATTTCAAAATGATGTAGGGATAGGTATAATTAAACCTGTTACAAAAGTCAACAAATTTCATACTTGTTTGTATGTGATTGGATGGAATTTAAGATAATTATTCCAAAAGTGATTAACCTTAAAATACATGTTTGTTTACTAGTGTATACACTATTTACTTATTTTTATTTAGCTGTATACTCTTTTACTTTTCTTTTCTTTTCATTTTCTGCTTAGTTGGGTGGGTATTTCTTTTTGGAGTTGGGATTATTTTATTAATTGGGTTTGGTATGATTCCTAATATTAGCAATTTAGCATGATTGCTTGAGTGGGTGCTACGAGGTTTTCTTTGTTCCTAACATTGGTTTTTGTGAAAATTGATTACGATATATTGGCTCGATGTTGTGATTAGTTGTGCTTAGATTGTTTTATGGTTAAAAAAAATTGATGCTGCGGTTAGTCGGTTACCGTGGCGTGAAGGCAAGGGTGAAGGTAATTGTGGGTAGAGTTGAACCAATGAACTCATTTTTTTGGTTCTTTCACTTTCGATACGTGACTCTATTAAATATTATTAACTTCGTTTGTATGGGATATTAATTAATAAGTTGTTCGTGTGCTGCTTCTTCCGTATCTTTTTATATGACGTATAGGGATATAATATTTATTTATTAATTGGGTTCTTTCAGCTTAACTAATGGTCTCGAGTCTGAGTCCTGAGTATGCAACTATTTTAGAAAAGGGAAAATTTTATTGCATATAGTGGTTGTATCCGACTTGAGCAATGATTTTTTTTTTTTTTCAGTTTCTGTCTTTCATTATTTTTGACACCATCTCCTGTGGAAAATAAAATGTTAAATTCCTGCTTATCCTGTATAAATCTCTCTAAATGTTCTTATCCTTGTGGAAAATTGTGATTTTGGTTGGTCTATCGTATTTGTGGATATTTTTGGCATAATTCTAGATACTCTTTTCTCCTCTCTTTCACTTTGATTGAATGTTCTATATTACTACCTGAGTGGCTGGGACCACTATATAGTGATGTCAATTTTATAAATATTATGAACATTAGATTGGAATTTACTCTCTAATTCTTTCCACAACATTGTGAAGGACCACTTTTAGTGGCATCTGGGTATTGTCACTGTTATTATTGCCATACTTAGTGCATCTTACATTGAGTTGTGTTTTCTTGTGCTGCCTAGTTGTTGTAATTAAATTATCTCCTACTAGTTTAGGTGGGATATATTATGTTTTGGTTGGGTAGTGGCCATTGTCATATGATATACTTGGTCAAAAAGGTTAAAGGAGAGGTCACTCTTTTGGGCAAATTGAGGGGTGCCCGAAGATGCCTCTTTGGAGTGGAATGCTTTGATTTGTTTGTATTTCCCTACTCTCCATGGTATTGCTCTGAAGATTCCCTTGTTAGTAGGAAAGGCATGATACTTGAATGTGACTATTGTGCTTGTCTTTTATTATTGAGTACTTCATCGTATTGTTTTCCTTCCCTCTGGCTTTACTTTAACATGTTTTTATTGGTGAATAATTTTGGCAGCCTGGCCCAAGGGAGAATCTCCTACGGTGCTTTATAAAGCGCAACCGGTCCACCCAAACATACTATTTGTTTCTCAGTTTAACCAGTAGTGAGTACATAATAAAACTTGTGGTTAAATCTTCCTGTAAAAACTTGTGGTTGAATCTTCCTGTAAAAACTTTAGTTTCTTTGATTTCCCCCTTTCTTTAGCTTCTAATCCTAAGCAAGTGTGTTCTTCAATTCAGCGCTAGCTGAAGATGGGAAGTTCCTTCTTGCTGCACGCAAATGCAGACGTCCAACCTGCACAGATTATATCATCTCTCTTGACGCAGATGATATGTCAAAGGGAAGCAACTCCTATGTTGGGAAACTAAGGTGTGATGCTAATTAGGCACTGTGGCTATTATTGTTGTCTTGTTTGTTAGTGCAAAGACTCATACTTTTTTCTTCTCCTTTTAACCAGATCAAACTTTCTTGGAACAAAGTTCACAATCTATGATAGCCAGCTGCCTCATACAGGAGCAAAGATTATGAAAAGTCGCTCCACAAGGCTGGTGAATCTAAAGCAAGTTTCACCCAAGGTTCCTACAGGCAACTATCCAGTGGCCCATATTTCATATGAATTGAATGTGCTAGGCTCAAGGTAAGCTTTACGTATTGCAGTTGTTGGCAGATTTTCGTGCATGAAATTAACTGATAGTTCATTGTTGTTTACAATAATTTTCTTTGCATAAAACTTACCTGTCATCCATAGTTTCCTTTGGTGGACATTACTGCTTTGACTTTGAGCAGCCAAAGCGTTTGCTGAAAATATATTAGCTTACTATGCATTTTTTTATATTCCTACCATGCTATACTTACAATCTATACAACTAGCAGGGGTCCTAGGAGAATGCATTGTGTCATGGATTCCATTCCTGCCACTGCAATTGAACCTGGAGGTGTAGCACCTACACAGACTGAGTTTTCTCTTAACAACATAGACATGTTTCCTTCATTCCCCTTTTTTCGATCAAAATCAAATCGTGCGGAAAATTCCATGTCTGGACCATTGGTTGATCAAAAGGATGGGATGCTAGTGTTGAAAAACAAGGCCCCTAGGTGGCATGAGCAGCTGCAATGTTGGTGCCTGAACTTTCATGGACGGGTGACAATTGCCTCAGTTAAAAACTTTCAGCTGGTGGCTTCTGCAGAAAACGGACCTGCTGGACCAGAACACGATAAGATCATCCTCCAATTTGGAAAAGTTGGGAAGGATTTGTTTACAATGGATTACCGGTACCCTATCTCGGCATTTCAGGCATTTGCAATCTGCCTCAGCAGTTTTGATACCAAGATTGCTTGTGAATGACATGTTTAAACAGGTATTTATTTGAAATTTCAATATTCTAAAATTTGTCTGTAGCTGGGGGAAAAACATTGACCAACAGAAAGCTATGGAAGCTTAGTGGTGTTTATAATAATTCCATCAATACTGAGCAATTACATTTTGGTTTTAGCTTACACTAGTGCCGCCCACTATAAAAAAGGTAGGCCATATTAATTTATTAAGTTATGTCCAAGTAACGAGTTCCTAAAAGCACATGTTAAAGAAGCAAGTAATTGAAAATATTCAATGAATGTGCAGCATTAACATTAAGAACTTAAAAACATGACTTTCCATTCAATACTTTCTATGTTTAATCCTTAACAAGTTTTGCCATTAATTTTCTGGGGTGGGAGCTTTGTGGCTTATGCCCTCTTTCTATTATTTATAAAGATTGCCACATTATGATTTATGACCATATGAGAGGATAACTACTTGAAAACCTTCAGTTACTCCATCTAGCATAGTGACACTTGTCTCAACTCCAATTTTCTGGCTGGTGCTTTATTCCATTTGTGGTTTCTTTGGTATGCCAATTGACCATGTTTGCTTCTTGTTTATGCTATGCCAGTTTCAATCCAGATTATATAGCTATATCTCTTGCTGCTTGGAGAAGTATGGCTTGAATGTCACTTGTTGGGAAGCAGAAAGATGAAAAATGTTTGTCAAGGTAAAGATTGGTTGGATGAGCATTGAACTGAATTCGAAAAAACCATTCAGTTTCTGGGATCACAATTTACCAGCTCTTGGGAAGATAACATAAAATTGGAATGTTACTTGAAACTCCTCCACCATATCCCACAAAACAAAACACAAAAACGGGAAAAATACATTTATTCAGACCCCCGTGTACATAAATTCTCTATTTCTTTCAACAGTTTGGTTGTTTATTGTAATGTAGTAGTGGTTGTTTATAACATGTCCATGCAAGACATGTTTTGTTAATGTGACTACTAGCTTTCAACTTATCCTTTCATGAGAACATTTTGTGTTGGGGGGGACTCTTGCAAGAACACAAGCAGAAGCAACTTGCTATGTGCAACTCCTTTCGTTCCGTAATCCACTCTTGACTTGGTCTTTCCAAAACAGTAACACTGTTCTAATACAGTGCATGTCACGAGGGATAAATGCCACTTGCTGTATTATTCTCTTGACTAAGGAATAAACCCTCCTTGGCTTTGTATAACAGATTATGTTATATTTACAAATTATAACCACTGTCTTTATAGAAAAAAAATACAAATTAAGAATATGTAAATCTAAAGTATCCACCAAGAAAAACTGAATCCAACCACAGGCAGTAAAACAGGCTATCTTACTATGCTGATTGTTTCATATTTCAGATTGGACTAAAAATGCTTGCATTTAATTCAGGTTTAAAATTTAAGTTCAAATCTTACATTTCATTTGATGAGTTTAGACTGACTCAATTATTCTAACCTATTTTGTCACCTCTATCAACCACCACCTGGTGTGGATCCTCTCATAGTTGCCCATTGCAACAAGAAGCGGCAGGACAAATGAGAAAAGCTAGCTTAACAAACGATCCTTAAAAGATATGAGATTTGAATAATATGATTTTATAAAAAAAAATATAACAGTGCCTGCCTGTGCATGTTGCACGAGTTGGAATACAAAAGGGCGGGTATTGTAAAAAGTCAGGAAATTCAGTGAAATAAAATGTCATGAGTTTGCAATGAAGATACAAAAATGTCATTACAAGTTTTAAATGTGAAACAAAATAGTCGTAGAATGATGCGTGTAGTGTGGTTCAACCTCTTTATTATAACTATTGATTAGCCAAGTTTCTTAGTCAGCATATTGGCTCAATATGACTTAGATGGGAGTTTTTTAATTGTAGAACTTAATAACTAAGACTTTTTTTAATGTAACAATGTTTAGGTCTCTCAAGTTTAAAATGCTTAGGGACAAGATACTAATATGAAGCTTTCAAAAGAGTTGATTTTAATTTATGGAAGGAGTTTGATTCATTTTATCTTGTTATTGATTATTTAGTATAAACTTACACCAAATTGATTAAAAAAAAATCAGTGTATCTTTTTATTTTTAAGTTCAAATTTATGATTATGATTTTCTACCTTAGCTATCAATTCAATGAAAAAATTGGCCTGAAATTATCTTATCCATATAATAAACAAAACGAATTCTAATAAATTTTGTAATGTAAATAATTTTCTAAAAACTTTTCTCAACTGGATTGTTTAATGTCATCCACAACTAAGATTCCCGTGATAGAATTGAGAATTCTGGGGAGTAAATTTGTGCCTCCTTTTCAAGATAATCGATGAGTAGAATGATGCACTATGATAATTGCTAGGCAGCAATGCAGCACAAACTTGATTCCTCTTGGTGCAACTAAAATTATTGTGTAGAATTGGAAAGGAGGAGTTAGAATTAGAGAGACTCCGATGAAGAAGATCAGGTACTAACACTTAACAGCTACCGTATTATACAATGCTCAATACTCCTTCATTTCAAAATATGATTAATTTTTGAGAGAGAGAAAAAAAAACTTGCTTCATACAATCTGATAGTTAAAAAAAGTTAGAAGATATTAATTAAATTTTCTTAAAAATAAAGATATTTTATAACTTTCACAATTATTATGTAATATTGGCTGGAATGTACACCACATGAGCACAAATGACAAAAAGGTAATCTGCCACCCAACTGGCTACATAATAAGAAATAACTAAAAGGTCTACGCTTGAGGATAAACCGGCAAAAAAGATTCTCATATTGTGCTTACAAAATAACCTGTTCTCAATCTCATCCCATGCACTGATCCAAGGGTATAACTAATTGTTATCTACATGATTATCATACATTACGAATTTACAACCATTAGGCTGCTTGCATGCTCACACTTGATTCATGGCTCATATCCATGGCAGATTCGGCGCCTTCTTCCTCCTTGGCCGGTAGATCATCTGAATGCAGTTCAGGTTGCTTAAGGCTCCGGACAAACTCGGTGAACAAAGGAAAATGCTCTGGAGAAAAGAAAGATGCTCCCATTCTATGATATGTGAACAAATCCAATACATTATCTCCAGATAGATTCTTCTTTATTTGTTCAAAACCACCTGGAACACCAGACTCAGAAGAATTTTGACCTGAAACCTTCACCTCATACTTTTTGCAAGCTGCCATAACTTGTGCAAGTAGCAACTCAGGGCTTGAATGGTTTTCCTCTGGTTGGTTTGCATCCGAAAGGTCCATGCCGGGTAATATAATTTTGCACGAGTTCCGAGCAAACATCTGTGCAACTGGTTCATAGCCATCCCTGTTAGCTGTGTTATAGAACCCTGCAGTTAGCTCTGAAGGATGGGATCGAGTCCCATACCAAGAGTGCATAAGTGGGAGTTTTCCATAGATTGTCACCCCAGAGTCACCAAAAGTTGAAGATGCCAATGAAAGGAGGCAATCTCCATGAGCTATGAGCTGATTGGAATACCAAGAGAGGAAGAAGTCCCCATATGTGGACTCCCAAGAAGCCCCATCATTGAAGAAGCCATTGTATGGGGGCTGGTCATAGGTAGGTGCATCATGAGGACCACCAAGCCCCCACAGAGGATTTCCAGATGCTTCAGCATGTTGCTTGAGAAAGCTGAGCATGTTTTGGTCATAACACTGGAATTCCCCAGCACCTTGAGTTTTTCCATTACTCGGCAGCTGGGGGTGAGATGGATAACGTAGCTCACCATCCGGTCCTAAACCCATGGAAATGCTCTGCAATATGGCAACATATGAGGAAATTGTCAGTCATATATAATCTGAAAGTGCATACATATATTAGCATACATAAATGGTCCTGGAATCCATAATTTTTACCATGATCGTAGAGCCCATGAATGGAGAGAATGAAGACTTGAAGCTCTCACAGAAACTCTGGTACACTTGGACTGGAGTCTTCCCATCAAGAACAGGAAGATTATCAACTGCCAGGGACAAGCATTCTTTATAATGCTGTCCTGACTTATCTGTGAAGAAAATGCTGGGTTGAGATTCACCAATTTGGGATACCCATTTAGGTAGAGGGATATTTGGTTTCTTAGACCCATGAAAGCAAAGAGAAACATGGAGCTTGAGACCAACTTTCTGGACCATCTCAGCAATAGCAAGATAGCCTGACCAGTCATATTGTCCCATGGCATCTTTCTCAACAATTCCCCACCAAATAGGGAGCTCAACACCTTCAACTCCTAAGAGCTTCAAAGCTTTTAGGCCAGCTGCAATTGCTCTAGCATGGTTTATTGACTTGCAGTCATAAGAAACTGCATCTAGGGGAAGCCCCACAAATAATCTTACACCATCTACCTGCAAAACATATTATTTTATTCATGTTAGTTACCTTCTAATGCCTTCAGCTAGACATTATAATTATAATTATATGAAAAACTCAGTGTATTTGGCCACCTAACATATAACATAACTACATGATATTTGAATGAAGCAGAATAATAAACTGTCTTATGGTTCTCATTCATCAATGTAATCAGGGTTAACAAAAGAATAAAAGTTCACAATTGCTCCTTTAACTGTAATCAATAGGTTATGCATTATCAACGAAATTTTCCCAGGCAAAATATCCGCGATCAGGGTTACTTTTGCCAAAATCATCCCCAACCACCACTCCAAAAAAAAAACTACAGGTAATTACTCAAATTTAACAGATGACAAATTCAAGGGAAAATTATTTACCACCCCATTAATATATTAAAATTCTCAAAAGGGGGTTTACTTCATTATTTACCCCAACTATGTAAATGAAGAATTTAACAAAACTATTCAGGCACCCTGGATATTTTCCTGTGATTTCAAGCTAACAGATACAAGTTTCAAGTTAAAACAATCACAAAAAACTATTATCAATTACATATTTAATTAACCGTTTCCTTCAGAATCAAACACAAAATAAAAATTCCCAACTTCCCCCCCATAGTACATGAAAAGCAAAACATAAAACTCACCGTTTTGGATCTTGTTCCAATCCCAGAAGGCTTCTTCTCCTCTCTAACAGGTTCAGTCTGAAGAGCCCTCAAAGTGAAACTAATCCCAGCCTTCTCCCACCGTATATTATTCCTACCAAAACTAACTCTATCATTCAAAACCCTTAAATTGTTCTTCAGA
The DNA here is from genome assembly GCF_000004515.6 of Glycine max. Classification (NCBI taxonomy): domain Eukaryota; kingdom Viridiplantae; phylum Streptophyta; class Magnoliopsida; order Fabales; family Fabaceae; genus Glycine; species Glycine max. Next base: position 32,257,910 of record NC_038249.2, read on the forward strand.
TTACAAAATCCAACTTCCCTAGAAGCCAATTCAGACGCGCCCAGCTTCGCTTGTGAGCTTCCAATCACCGAAACCTCCATAGCTTGTTGAACAAAAAAAAAACGTAATAATCACACCTAAAAATCCGTTCACCAAACGAATCGAAAATCTAGTATTTTGAGGATACCCACTAACGGTTTCTAGCAAAATTCGCGCAGAAAATATTGGGATTTAAAGAAAGGAGAGATTTTGAAGATGGGAAAAATGGATATGGGAAAGGCTGCATATATAGGATGTGGAACCTGAAACGCGCTTTTTCTTTTTTTTTTTTTTTTTCTTTTGCGACCAAGTATACGAAAGCTTGCAAAACTACGTGCCACGTGTCCTTGTGATAGGAAACAAAAGTAGAGCCGCAGAATAGTATTGTTGAATATTTTTATATATATAAAAATAAAAATATCAAAATATTAAGGGCCCCAAACAAATCATCATCATTATTCTACCAAAAAAAACATCGTCATTATGAGTTTATAATTCCGAAAAAGAATAAAAAATATATATCAAATAATATAAGTGACAATGTAACATGATAAACCAACATTGGCTGGTTTGAAGACTTGAAGTAGAATTCAGTTGTGGTGTTAAATATATGTTTAATAGGAGAAGCAAATAAAAAATTTGTTTTATAATAAAAATTAATTTATGCACAATTTAATTTATAAAAGCTTTATCATTTTAACTTTCCTAGAAATTCATCTTTGAGTTAGGAATAAAATTAGTTTAAGCTTACGACAGAGAGAAGTTTATTTATTTTTCTTTCTTATTTTTTGTATAAGTGCTTATAAAAAAAATTATCCAATCAAAACTTAAGATTTTAAATTTGAGTTCTGTTTTAAAATAATCTTAATTGCGTAAAGAAACTCTATTACAATAATCAATCATATTTTTCGACAAAAAATATTTATCCACAAAATTTGATTGATTCTTCAAACTTATAATATAGTAAAACAATAATATTCATAAAAAATTCATCGTGTGCCGTAGGTGAGTTGGATATGGCTGGATATAAGGCTAACACATGCAGATTATTGTATTATTAACAAAATAATTCATTATTAATTTGGTAGTCTTTAATTCTTTATTAGAATGGTAATACGCTTAAAATTATTGATGATCTTTGTGACCGACAACATGGATAGATTCCAATCCTATCACACAAAAGATGTTACATCAGTTATCCAAAACGATTTAATTATGCATGCACTTTTAACTGTTTGATATATATTATTGTCTTAAACTAATAATGTGTGTTTGTATAGAAAAATATGGCAAGTGACAAGTGGATGGTTGAAAAGTAGCTAGATGAGTCAAGGTAAAGGGACACACAATTTTAAAGTCACAGAATGAATGATAGGTTGTGGATGGGCACAACGCGTGGAACACACACATAGAGCAATGCTGCGTGTGTGCTGACTCATTTCCTTTGTGCTCTGTGGTGTGGTTTTGGGACATTATTGTTGTGTGTGTAGTGTCCTCACATTAAGAATCAGATTCACTTCATTGGTCGGTGTTTCAGGATCTGCTTCTGCTTCTCCAGTTCTGGTTTTGGATCCCTCCTCCTATGACTCGGATCAGAGTGTGCAATTTTTGGATAAGAAAAAAATTGCCTTCTCTTGTTTTTGGTTACAGACAAATCTTGGTAACAGACAGAAACATTGTTTTATTGGTTAAATAAACATGTACCATGTAGAGTTTGTGACACAAGTTGAATTGAAATCTTTTAAGTGGACCTTGTAGTTGCCATGCTCAAAATCCTCCTTGGCATGGCACCCCCCTTTTGTTTTTGAATTATGGATAAGGTGGTGCAAGATTTACACAAGTGGGAAGTGGTACTAGTCTACTAGAAACTACTGAGGATAATGCTGATGATAAAAAAACGTATGGAGATGTATAATTGTTAGACTATATGGTATAATCTATCAGATTGACGAGTAGTGATAGCTGATTTATATGAACTAGGAAATGAAGCTTACTTATTTCTCATTAGACTTTTATTCTCAATTAAAGTTTAAATCAATGACTTATGGTATGTTTAAAATTGGAAGAGGTCTAATTCTAACTCTAAAAGCCAAACAAATAGAAATTTAAATCAGTTGTCCTCTTGGCATTTTTTTTCCGTTTAATTCAAAAAATAATCTTTTAAGAAACTTTTTTTTTTCAAGTAACAATATTTCTTTATTTCTTTTTTATGTAGTTATCAATTAATTTGAGGTGTCACTTTTCAATTGAATTTTTTTTATCAAGAAAAGACAGAAAAAGAGATATGCGATTTGAATTTGTCTTAAACATGGTATTTGTTGAGTTGTTCCAAAATTTCGTAAATATAACTTCATTTTAATCAGTTCATAAATATGAGTTTGATTTCGTCACAAAATATTTTATTTTTCAAACTTCTGGTGATCACATATAAGAATAAAACAATTTAATTTTTTTGAAATAACTACTCATGTGTTAGGCACACACAATTCCTACTAAAAATGTACACGCTTCATATATATGAAAACTAATTGCTGATAATTGATGATAAAGGCTATGTTGCTTCTTCAATTGGGCGTACGTATTTGCCGAAATATTGATGAGCGGTTCAGTTTGTCTTGTTTTTTTATTTTCTTCCGAATATTATGACTTTGTGAGAAACAATTACTTTGAGCCGGAAAAATTGAACAGAGAGTCTTGTAATTTTGTGACCGCTAATTTGATTGGTCTAGTTACGTGTGATGACAGTAGACATAATAAACGTGTTTTTATTTTTATTTTTATTTTGTTAGATTGTTTAATTGAGTACGAGGAAATAGGGGATACTCTCTCGAAATCTCCTGTTTAGAGTGTGTTAGAAATTAGATAGTATTAATTAGTTAGTTCTAATATTAGTTAGATGGTTTTTTTAGCCAGTCTTCTCATCTATACTTACATTAAAACCATTCGGTTACATGTCATGTACAAGTGTGTGAAGTTAAAATAGTCTTATATTTAGAAATAAAGTTAGTAAATCTAAATAAAGTTAGTAAATCATTTAACCGTATTGTAACTAAATCTACTCATTTGAATCAGTCAAAATTGATTGAGAAATTCTTGTGACTGCATGGTGGTATTACTTTCATAATACTTTCAATTTTTTATGTATTAAGATCATATTTGGCATGAATTATTTCCTAAATGCTTAAATCTTTTCAATGTATTCATTTTTTAAAATAAAGATATAACGATATTTGTAAAACACCAATATGACTTGGTATTGTTAGCCAAAAAGATATCTCACTTATTAAAAGGTCAAATTCCAATTTCTTACGATTTTTTATTTTAATAAATAATACTCAAAAGAATATATAAATAAAACACACTAAAGAACAAGAATTTGATGTTAATATAATCATTGAAGTTTTTATTTTCTAACGAAATATTATTCCTTTATAAATTTTACACATTTTTAACCTATTTTAAAATTGAATTTTTAACTTTATTTTTATGTAAATTATTAATTTGTTTATAATTTTAACAATTTAATAAAAAATTATAAATAAACAATACTTTTTTATATATTTTCAATAAAAACATATAAACGTCATCCGCGCATCGTACGAGATAACATACTAGTATATCATATAAAAAGACCGTTGTCCCGTTCCCTTTGGTCTATGTCACAACTTCCCTACAGGGTAGGGATTTGCCACCTCACGTAACGACAACAATCGTCTTATCATTGCCACCAACAATAGCTTGTTGGTGAAGATGTAGAAGAAGATTGACAACACCCAATTGTGGATGAGGTTTCAGTGGTCGAGTCAATCAAAATCATCTTTCAATGAAACACATCGTTTGACCCCTCTCTGCACTGCTCGTCTTTGTCGTCTAGTTGTAGGAGATGATGATTTTTTAGTTGTTTATTTTTTTTAAAAAATAAAATAAAGATAGTGACGATTTTTAGTCGCCATTGTCTAAAGTTAATTATTTTAAAAGAATTAATGTCACTTTTGATTCATTATTACCGTTATTTCGTTTTAGTATATTAAGTTTTAAGATTTTCATTCTGTTCTTTTTTTAAAAGCTAATAAAACATCAACATTTTTAACGAAAAATTAAAAAAAGAACCAAAACTATATAAAGGATCATAACAAAAATTTTAAAATTTAATATGAAAGTGAAACAATTAGGAAATAATAGACCAAAAATGACATTAAATCTTATATAAAACACCAACACACATGTCACATTATGATAAAATGATGTCTAACTTTCATGATGTAAAAATAGATATAAATTAGACAAATTACACATATGAATGAGTGACAAAGTAAATATTAATTAAAGTTATTAATAAGATATAATCTTATACATAATTTAACTATGTATCACACATGGTACCATGTTTACTTAATTGTGATTGTGCTACTAATAATGATAGTTAAATATAAGATAAAAAAAGAGTTTGAAAATATATCTTGCTAATTTTTCATAAGTTTTTAATTTATTGTGTAGTTTATATTATTTATTTTTTTGAATAATTAAATTATTTTTCTTCATTATTTATTTTAATATAAAAAATAAGTTTTTATATGTATTTCAAGATACAGTCAAAAGTAAAATTTAATTTTTATATATAAAAAAGACAATAGTTGTGATTAAATTAGTAATTTCATATTTGTTAACTTTAATTATTTGAAAATTAATGAATGATTTCCTAATTTTTTTAATAAATGCCTCTCGAAACTAAAAATAATTAAGATTAAATAATTAAATTTAATTTAATTTTTTAGTTTTTTTCATAATATTTTCTTGAAATTTAAAATATTATGGTTTAAATTAATAACTTTATATTTACTTACTTTAATTATTTATAATGATCATAAAAATACTTTGTTGAAATTCAAAGTTTTATAAAATGTTATGTCAGGTTCCTTGAAATTGAGAATAGTTATAATTTAAATTAATAATTCCAATTGCCTAAAAATTATTATAAATGCTTTCTTAAAATTTTAAAAATATTATAAACACATTTTAAAATTAAGAATAGTTGTGTGCAAATTAGTAATTTCAAATTAAATGACTTTAATTATTTAAAAATTGTTATGAAATTTTAAAAGATGTTATAAATGTTTAATTGAAATTAAATGATTAAATTCATATTTACTAACTTTCATTGTTTAAAAATTAGTTAAAATGTTTTTCTTAAAAAATCGTTTTATACAATGAATGTGATATCTTATCAAATTTAACCCAAGTTGACCTGAATATAATATTATGAGAAAGAATCAAATTATATTTGGGTAACTTTGATAACTATAACATTATTTTATAACTTTCAGTTGGATAATATTTTTTTAAAACTCACTTTTGGATTGAAATTTCTTTTTTACATAGATCACATATGCAAAATTTTATATTAATCCAAAATCATTTACTATCTCTTTCATATAAATTAAAATCAACATAATATAAATATTTCAAAATATATTAAAATATGAATTATTTGATTATCTTCTTGTTGTTGTTCAATTTTGATAAAATTTAACATATACAATCTTGGTAATACGTAGATATGATTCAACAATTGGATGGATAAAAATTACATTATATATCAAGTTATAAAAATGATGTAATAATTGTAAAAGTTATACCAATATAATTTGGTCTCTCATCTAATATTATATTGACTTTTAATCATTTAAGTATGTGTTATAAAATTTACATTTCTTTCACTCATTTACTTAATTTTGTTTTCAATAATTTTTTCTATGGGATGTAAAACTATTGATCTTCATAAAATTAATTATAATGGAATAATCTATTAGTTATTTTGATAAAAAAAAATAATTTGAGTTTTATTATGTAGTTCATTTGTTTATACAAATTTCTTTCACTTTAAGAAAATAATATTGTCAAAATTAATTTCATAGTTGTATTTGAAAAGTTTTCATATTCAATTATCTTCTATTATTTCTTATTAATAAATAAGTTATATATTATAGACATTTGAATTTATTTTATATTTTTTTTCAATAATATAGAAATTAATAAAAATTGTAATATAATTTTTATATAATCTAAAAAAATTATCCTTCAAGATTACCTCTGCATTGCACGGTATTATCTATGGTATTATCTATAGTATATATATATAAGAGGGATCAACTTACTCCAAAAGTCTCTTTTAAAATTATTCCTCATCCACACCATCCATTTTCTTAAAATTATATATATAATACGTGATCAAATTACACTGGTATGACTTTAATAACTATTACCCATTCTTATAATTTGACATAGAATGTGATTTTTATTAATCTAACCGTTAAATTGCATATAGATATTACCATGATTGTTTGTGTCAAATTTTATCAAAATTGAACAACTACAAGGTAGTCAAATAATTCATATTTTAGTATATTTTGAAATGTTATATTACGTAGATTTTAATTTGTATGAATAAAATAACAAATAATTTTGGATTAATATGAAATTTTGTAGATATGATTTATGTGAAAGGAATCTTCAATCCAATGATGGATTTTAAGCAAACATTATCCAATTGAAAATGATTAAACGATATAATAGTTGGTTATATATATATATATAAATTCAAGACATGAATTTATATCATGTTTCTCTCCAACAATTTTATATGTCTCTCAACTCTTATTATTTATTTATTTTTCTTTCATTTCATCCAATAGAATTAGTTTGGTAAAATTATTATTCTCTTTCATTTATTTATTAATTTTTTAATTTGTCAAATAATATGGGGCGAGAATTATTTTGGGACGGAGAAAATATTATCTTTCTCATTCTATCAATTCTATATTATTGGATTCTCTAAACTTTTGTATTTTCTTTCTTTTCACTAAATAATGTTTTCCAACTAAGTAAGAAGGAACAAGTTTTTTTGTAAATCATATGTTAAACTATATGACGGATATAAAAAGAAAAGCTCATTTTAGTTGAAATTATAAGCTTCAATCATTTTAGTTTTTATAATTAGTGATTCCATGAATAAAGATACAACAATTGATTTTAAGAAAAGGGTAAAAAAAAACTTTTAAAGGTGAGTACAATTGATTTTAAGAATAAAACACAAAATTTTGGAAAACAATTATATTTACTTTTCAAAAATGATTCTAATGTATCATCTAAATAAAATCATTTATTCTACATTTATTTTTTTAAAAATATCCTCAAAATATAAATCGAAATTTTTAGCATTAATGCTTTCAAGATCAATCCTACCAAAAGCTAAAGCAAACAAACCAATATGATTCACTTTGCTAATGAGCACAACTGCACAAATATGAAAAGACTGAACCGAAGAATTGAACGAAACTGGACACATAAAATTTGTTTAATTAACTAATTTATTTAAAATATCAGTACCCACCATAACATGGTCAACCTTTAATAATCATGAAAAGGATTTGTTCAGTTGGTTAAATATTGATTAAACATGATGTATGAGTGTTCTAATCATCTTAATATTATGTTTAATTCCTATCAATAAAATAAAAACTCTAATAATCTTTTCGTCCATATTATGAGATCTCATGCAATCACAATGACAATACATAGTTTCATAACTTAAGAAAATCTTTGGCTGTATACATTGGGGTTGGCTACTTGGTTATAAGTGAAAGAAATACACTAGATGTCATGTGATTGCCAGTAAAATCACATTTTCTTTCTTAATAAGACGGTGGAGTCCCTGATGAGCTACCAGGAGGCCCATCGGAAGCCCAATTGGGAGGCCCAATTGGAGTGCCAGGAGGCCGAAAAGGATCAGGAGCTAGTGATGGCGGCAAACTGAGAGGTCCGGGTGGGCCAGACACAGGTGGAGGCGGAGCTTGTGGTGGGGCCACTGGAATTGGTGGTGGTTCAGGTGATGCACCAAAACAGTCTTGTAGCAACCAGCAACAGCAGACTATGTAGAAACTGTCAAAACACAAAATTGGAAATATAGTGAAATTTTGTATCATGTTTAATTTCTCGCTTACTGCCTCATTAACTTTACAAAAAATGTTAGCAGCACTCAATTATTCTCGGGGTGTAATCTCTAATAAGTTCAGATTGAGATGCACATGAAATTTGAATATAACAGAGTTGGAAAACGAGAATCAAAAAATATATTGATATTATTTATCTTAATACTGTAAATAGGAAAGAACAAGAAAAAAAAAAAGGAAAGTTATATTTTGCTAGTTGTTGTTTATATGGTGTAGGCCTTAATGAAGAGAAAAACATTTTACCAACCAAGAAGATATGGTGTTACAAAGTCCATTGAAGAAATTGCCAAGAAGGGAAGGTGGTCCGGGCCATGAACCTGAATAATCCTGAGGCCCAGGTCCTTCAGGGGGTGGTGGACTCATTTGTAGCTTTCCAGAACTTGAAGCTACCAAACACAAACCTACTATCTCACTCTCGCACTTAAATTGTCCTAAAGAAAAGGTAAGGCTAAGAGCTTTGACCTTCAGCAATATATATAGACAAATCCCATAAATATTGAGTGGTAGCTATCTTGAAAGTGGTGGCTGCCACGTGTTCTTAAAACTAGTTGAATCTAACTGTCAAACTCAGCTACAACTACTATTATTCAACCTACCCTTCTGTCTTGGGGAGAGAAATGAAGTATAAATAGCAACAAAATTTGGCTATGTAATGTATGAAAAATTTGATAACTGAAACGGAGGGGGCATAAATGGAAAGTGCTTCGGTGTAGAAAAGTTAAGATGTGATCTTTATGATTAATTAAACTTGATTGTAGAATGGTAGCTGAACTCGGCCCATTCACGTTCCAGTGTCTCATCCCACACCAACTCAGAGAGCAATGATTTGACCAAATGAACCCCACATAAAGGGTAGGAGTTAAAATGAGTTGGGAAAGTTAAAGAGGAATGAAAATAAGATGATCTCCAATGTGACATTGTTGAACTCTCTCCACTAAGGTGTATATAGGTTATGCCATAACCATAACCGTTTTTTAATATTGCGTAATTTAATAATACAAACCATTGGTGGCGCCTATTCGACATCATATATTGTGTATAGTTCAGAGACAACATAGACTTTTTTTAAGCCTTGTAATTTAAAGGTTAACTCCATCTTACACAAAGTTTGATAAAATGTGGTAGTAGAAAATTAGTCTTCAAAAGCTTAAGAAAAATTCTCTAAAAAACACATAAATGATAAAATATCAACTATAATCATTGATTAACGAGCGCGTAAAGCACAAAGTCTACATTTCTTCCACTAGAACCCATGTCACATCTTGGGTTTTCTTTTCCCACCCGAGTCAAACGAACCATATAATTCCAATTTTACTTTTAGATTCTATACCATTACCAGTAGCACGTCCATCCAGTGATTCAAATGCAAACATAGTAGATATGATTGATTTTTCTGATGTTTTTCCCCACAAATCACAATCAACAAAATGGAAATATTTTACAAATGACGCAATCACAAGGCTTTCTTTAAACTAATGCACAAAAAATGATAATGAAGAATCTTATGAATAAACCCAAAAAACTAAAAAGAAAGTTGTGTATAAGCACTGCACAGTTCACAGGCTTCTAGAAAGTAGAAATTAAATGGGGAAAAAATTAGGGAGATATATAAATCGGCAATACTGTTCCCATAACCTATTTATTAGATGTTCCATCTAACCTAATTAAACTTTGTAGTTCAAGAAGAAGAAAAAAAAAATTACGATATACAAGATAGAGAATAAACCTTTGATCATTGAGAAAGAAATGGAAGCAGGAAAGTACAATTTGGTTTAGCTCCAATGCCTTTAGCAACTAGAGGGAAGACATCAAGTCAGCAACATTTGCAGCTTCATCATGAATACTTCAAAAAATTGATTGGTGTCATACTACAAGAATATTTTTTTTTGACTCCTGACGCGTTCTTATCTATTTTGAGTCCTCTGATGAATTTGATTGTATATGGTGCTCATCACTTGCCATGTTTCTTCTTTCTCCTCGGCACACCCACACCAGAAGGATCTACCAACGGGCCAGACCAGGTTTGGATATTTGCTTTAGGTTGTGATAAGTTTGTAGAACTAAATGGAACATCAGGGGGATCAAAAACTGGATCCATGTGATGTGAAGAACCCAAAGGATAGCCTAGAGCTCCATCTTGGTGGGGAGGAGGAAACTTCTCACTCTTGCTCTTAGCATTTGCATGTGTGATCAGCCGCCGTCTCTGCAGTAAGAGCTGAACATTAACACTGTTCTACACTAAGAAAAGCTGTAATATAACACAATTATCTTGGATAACCCCAAAATTTCCACGTAGAATATACTTCTAAAACCAAGGCAACCAAATGCCCTAAATCTAAAGCATTCCAGAAGATGGTGTCAGAACAGTAACAACAGTTCAATCTGCACTTGATCAATGGCAGTTGTGACTGTTGGCATATGTCTCTATTCAATTAATAATTAAAAAGGAACACAAGGGAATATTGGGAGGAGCCTATATAGTATAATCATTATAATATCCAAACCAAATTAAACTACATTAGCACACTAGTTTTCTGTCTATTACTAGTTTTTAGTATTCACACATTTTAAACTACTGCTCATGTTTGGAAATTTTCGTGCCCAGGAAAAGTGAAGAGTTAAGAAGGACTATATTTTCTAGTTTCTGACTTTCTGTGTTATTTGAGGTAGCTAGAACAATTAAAGGTTAAAGTTTTCTGCTAAGACTTCTGCAACAAAAATAATAGTTTTCACCAAGACAAATTCCACTCAAAATAACCTATTGCAAATTCTTCGAAATATGAAAAGTTGCACACAGTAATAACTGAATAAATTAATAACTTGTGAAAAAAAGGAAGATTCAACCTATCAAATAAACATCCATAAAGATTGCATGCAGCCAAGTGAAAAATGAATAAGAAATGAATACTGTTAAGTTGAAATCTACACCATTGCTGCTAATTGATAAATTTAATGATTCATCACAATAATCATAACTCAAACAATAAGGTGCCTAATCAGACATACATCAATATTTGCTTGCAGTTCAGCATTGGCCTCTGGAACTGGAACTCCCCTCCCAACTCGCTCACGTGGACGAGATTTCTTGACACCATCAGCATTAGCTTTACCAGCTGCTCTCAATCTACAGTCATTACATATTGAAAATTTGAAATTAAATACTGAATTGTGTGCATTTTCATTGTCTGCTGAAAATATATACACTCTGCTGCCTCCAATATCATGAGGTGGAGAAAATAAAGATGGAGAAGGATAACTAAATTACATGTTCAAGTTATATGGATGCCTAGCAACCTCCTCAATTAAATAAAGAAACATGAAGAAGATGATCAAAACCTAACCAACATGTATGCATTTTGGTAAATCTTTTAAGAAAATAAGGATTTTATCAGACTGTTGATGAAATGATCATTTTATATGTCAAAAGTAATTTAAGCCACCTTCTAGCTTCTTCATCCCGTAGCTTTGCATCCATCTCCTTGCTGGGAGGATATTTTGGAAGGCTAGAGGGCTCACAAGCATATGGTTTTGTTGTAAAGAACTGCAAAAGAGAACCAAATAGCTTTAAATTAGAACCATTACATCCACTTAGTGAAAAGCTTTAAGGATTGCAAGTACAATTTTCATCCTCTCAAATTTAAACTATATGTGACTAAGAAGCAACCCCATTTCTAGTGCATTATAGAGTTAAAAACAGTTGTTCTAGTGCATCACAAGATATTTAAACTACGTTGTTTCCTATTTCTTCTTTCTCCACAGATTGTTTTGTTCTAGTTGAGTAACGACAAAAAGGAAGCAAAGCAATCCAACTTATCTAGCAAGGCCTCTACTAATATATTATATATATTCATGGTTCTTGCATTGGAATATAAATTAGGACAAATTAAGAATAATATTTAAATATGACAAAAAGTATCCTGTTGTGCAGTTGTAGCATGTCCATACAAAAATAAAATGATAAAAGCATAAGAAATTAGGTGACTTCACAACATTTAGTCAATTCAATTATTATCTTACTTCACTATGCAATGCAGCAGTGGCAGTCAAACGTTCATCTGGATCAATTGCTAGAAGGGTATCAATAAGTGGCAGAGAAGATGGAGGAAAATCTTTAAATGTCTCTGCAATGCATCGCTTGTATGAGTGTTGGGGCTTAAAAATGGTAGCATGTGGCAACTTTGACTTTTTCCAATATTCGTCAGAAGGAGAACCACATAGTTTGAATATCTTGTGTAGCTGCTCTACCTATAACACATAAAGGATGCTAATTATAGCAGTAAAATCTGAAGCACAAATTTCACAATCAAGTAGCAGAAAATTGAGAAGCCATCGACAACAAAACCTTGCACCTTAGACTAGTAAACTGAATACACATTAAGCCCTTAAAAGATGCAACTATAGACATTAAGCCCTATATAGTGTATCCATCATAGAGATTACCTCTGTTCGACCAGGCATAATAGGCTTTCCAGCCAATAATTCAGCAAGAATGCAGCCAGCACTCCAGAGGTCCACTCCTACACTATATTCAGTGGCCCCAAGAAGAAGCTCTGGAGGTCGATACCATAATGTAACCACTCTACTGGTCATAGGGTGCTTGTGATTAGGATCAAAGAAGGAAGCTAATCCAAAATCCCCAATCTTGAGAATTCCGTCATTGTCAATAAGAAGGTTTGAGCCCTTTATATCACGATGCAGCACATGACGGTTGTGACAATGCTCCAGTCCAGAAAATAGCTGATGCATGTAACATTTTACCTAAAATATCCAGATACGAACATACAAAAAGTGTCCACCTCAAGAAGCAACCAAAAAAAGAAAAAAGATTCTTGAATCATATGTTTCAAACAAAACAGGAACATGCACTCAAGGTGAATACACCAATACCTGAGACTCTGTGAACTTGATTGCTGGGTTTGTGGCAAGTCCAGCCAGATCATGCACCATGTATTCAAACACAAGATATAAACTGCATGACATTCTAGATGTCACTAAGCCTTCCAGTTTGATGACATTGGGATGATCCAAACGACGGAGAATCAAAATCTCTCTGGCCATGAACTTAACACTCTCAGGCTCTAAATTGTCAAAACGGACCTTCTTTAGAGCAACAATTTTCCCCGTTAAAGTATCCCTAGCTTTGTAAACATTGCTGTATGTACCTTGCCCGATCTGATAGAAAGATAACAAAAGCAACAAAAAGAGACTTAATATTTGCCAGGCAAGTAGCCAGGAGAAATAACTTTTAGACATTTTGATGGAAGGCTTTTTAATTTTAATCCAAAACCCCAAAAAAAAGGTCTAAAATCCACATTACTACTTTTCGATGTTTGCATTAAAAAAACCAAACAACATCAACAAAAAGTAATTTTTTAGAGCCAAACTCTTCCTACGTTAAAACTCCAAAGAGCAACACAATAACATCAACATCCTCCATAAGAGAAAAGGAGCAATGGAGAACATAAGAACAGCTCAACATTGTCAAAAATCAAATCCAGACATCAAGACCATGTCAGAATTCAGCAACATCACCAAACCAAAATTGGAAACAAAATTAAGTGCACTATTCATCTGAGTTCTAGATGCTCTTTACCTTATCAATCTTCTCAAAAGTGTCGGCCCTCCGAGGGGTCAATCCATTGATAGCTTCACCAGCAACCTTAGAGAGCCAAGAGGGCCACCCTGCAGCAACCTGCTCACCGTGAACATGGTTAGGAGGATTGCTCAACCTCGGATTCGGCTTCGAAGATCGCCTTCTCTCTCCCCTTGTCCTTGCCCTCCTCTCCTCTCTTCCACCCTCCTTCTCAATGTTCTCATTCTCAACAACCTCTCCTCTACCCTCCTCAGCTTTTGCCTCTCTCACTTCCTCTCTCCTCTCCTCCCTCGAAGCCTCTCTCCCAAACGCACACCCCATCTCTCAAAATTTCTCATTTACTCCCCCAACTAGCACTAACCACATTTTCCCTCAATTTCTAATTTCTCACCATCCAAACACCCCCCACAATCCCTCTCCCCTCCAAAACCCTAATCATAAATCTCCAAAAGCTGGGCTTTGCAAACGCTAATTCTAAAGACCCTAACTTTGGCAGACAAAAGTGAGAAAACAATGATTTTGGAGACACCCCACAATTTGTGGTGCAGTCAAAGAAAATAAGACCACTGTTTCGTTTTTTGTTTTTAAGGTGGGTTTTTTTTTTCTCCTTTTGGGACTGTGATATAGAGGAAGATCAAAGTTGAAACAGTTATAGTTGAAGTTGAGTCTTACCAGATTCAAGGATCAGTGAAAAGAAAAGAATGTTTTAGAGAGAGAAAAAAAATGTGAGGGTGGATCTCCCTTTATTTTTCAACTTCTCTCTCATACTCATAATGGTTTCTGTATTTATTGACTCAAAGGAAGGGCCAAAGGTAGCAAAGACCTGTACCTATAATAACCCGGTTATGGGTGAGGTGTGTCAATGTTTCTATGCCCACTTCAGTTTTTTTTTTTTACCCTTTTTAACCCTTTGTATCAAGTTAAAGAAGCTTCCATGATAGTGTCCAATCAAAGCAAGACACAAAATTCAGGTTCAAGTACCATGAAGATGTTTGTGTTAACTATAATTACATTTGAGGATGGTTAGTTTATTTGTTTTTTTTTTTAATGTGATTTGATTGTGTTATTTATTTTTCTTTACCTACTAGCATGAGGTAAAAATATATTATTGGTGTAGTTGGAGAACGGTGGAGGTAGGAACTAGGAAGGTACCTTGTGTAGTATGTACACCTGATCAGTTATTATGTATTGTATTGTAGTACTTTGTTACATTTTATATTTGGGCCTGTTTTGGTGGTTTTTAACTTTTGGAGGTTGGAACATTGCTTTCAGGAAAAAAATGGGATTGCGAAGTTGGTCAAGATTTATGATAAAAATAAAATAAAGGAAGATTAAAGCATGTGCTTAATTAATAGTACCAATAAAGATAATATATTTCTAACTGCATAAATCTTAGCTTATATGCTTATGTTTTGGATTATAAATTGTTGTTTAAGAAACAGATCTATTTAACTACTACTTTTGAATCAATATTGAGTATAATCCTTTTTTAGTGTCTAAAAAATAAATGATTTTCTGTAGTTCCACATTTATGAAAGTAAGTCGTACGTAGTCCTTATCTCGATAAATGAGATGATTTTTTTGAATGACAAAAATTGACTTTACTATATTTTCATAAATGAGAAATTAAAAGGAAATAATTTATTTTTAATAGACTAAAAACAAATATTTTCATAGACTAAAAAAGTATTTAATCCTATATTTAAATTTGATTTTATCTGATTTTAAAAAAATGTTAATTTTATTCATCATGAACTATAGATTTTTAAATGATTCTTATCCCTGTTTACTAATGGCATGACATGTATCTAAATGAACTGCACCACATACTGATACTACTTTAGAATGATTGTTTGAAATATAACATGCGTATGACACCTTTCCACTAAGTGGTGGTAAGGATTTTTTTTTAAGAAAAAGAAATAAAGATTAAAACTAACAAATAAAAAAATTAATTTGAGCAATTTTTTTTCTGAAGAAATTATAATTATATTAACAATTCATATTTTATTATATATTTTAAATTTTAAATTATTAATCTTTAATGAATAATTATGACTTCTTTATAAAAATAAAAATGGCATACCCCTATAGTCTCCAACTTTAAAACAACTAAATTATCCGCTACTAATTAAGATGCATATAAACTCATCCCCACACCTTCTAACCACAATAGAATCAAGTGTTAGTGCCACACACGTATTAAATTGGCACAATAAGAATGTCTAATTGTATTGTCTTTAATTATGCATCTAATAATCCACCCACCATGAAAATGAAAACCCATACATCTACCCTACAATTACTTTTCAGGAGGAATAGATTCAATTCTCTCTTTTACTTTTTTAATAGAACAAGCCTCTATTTATAGTAATCTCAACTTTTCAATCATAGACTCAATTTTATAACATTTTTCTATTTATTTTTTAAATAAAAAAATTATTTATGAATTTGATTTTATTTTTTAAAGAATATTCATCCTATATTTATTAATAATTCATCATTAACATTGTTGCTACTATTACCATCAATATCATTACTATGATTAACATTACTATCATTATCATTTACATCATTATTACTATCCATATTATCCCATTAGAAATAACCTTCATGTGTTGGAAGGGAGCCCAAGGTGCCTATATTTTTGGACCCATTTAAGTTTATTAATCTTAACTAATAATTTGTCTTAGTGTAGTCGTCTGTGTCGATACCTTGAAAGATGGAGTATTACTTTTAGTTGTTTATTTGCAAAATAAATAATTAACCTATGAAGGTGAGTAAAGATAATTTTAATAAATAATGTCATAATAAATACAAAAATACCAAATTTTTTTGGAACTTATAATATAAAACTAGTATTTTTAGGATAACGCAAGATGAGACACTTCAATGATTTCCCACTAATGGATTATTTTTTTTGGAGCGAGGGGATGACGTTTTTTAACGGAAAATTTTTTTTACTTCATTTCATTCATAATATGTGAAAATATACAATTTAAAATAAAATCATAATTTAGGATGCTAATATTAGATTTTGTCGTCCTAGCAAAAACATGAGCAACATACAAATTGCCAAAAAGAGAAAATAGAACTCTACCTTTAGACAAAATAAATTGAAAATCTAGAGAACATCTAATGACATTTTTAACTTTATCTATAATAACTTTACAATCAAATATGATATTTGTGGTTGAAGTTGTCTCGCCCACAGAAGTGTTTGAAACAAACCCCAAGCCTCAGCCTCCCTGGTCAGGCAGCCCTTGAAAAAGCATTGTCCTTGCCTTGATGAAGTTCCTTTGGACGCTTTTTAATTCCTTTTACTTTTGTTATCAAAGAAAATCATATAATACTGGGAATGAATTTCTGAGAGTCTGAGACAACCCAAAACTTTTATAAAGATGAGATGATAGATAAAACTATTAAATTTGGACTTACAAACTGTGTACGTTTAACAAATTAAACCTTCAAGAAAGTTAAAATTCAGTCCGATTTCGACCAAAACAAAGGCAATTTATATATTAAAAATATAAGCAACGAAGAAGCTTTTGCACCCCATTCAAGCAATGAGAGAAAGAGACCCACAACAATTATATTTTATACTTTTCATCTGCCATCCAAGCAACAGTTTTTGTCATGGCACTCACAATTTATGCACGAAATATTTAGGTTAGTATTTATTCATTTATCCCTCCATTTCTAATATTGGATTGCTTTATTTTTTTTTATGTACAGTCTTTTCTTTGTCTACGTTTTAGTAAATTTTATTTTTGCTACGGGTAAATTTTTACCATTTGTTATTAATTGGGAATAAAACAAAATTTGCTAATTTATGGAAATAAAAATATAATATCAAAGACAAAAAATAAAATTATTATTTTATTATGAAATCAATACAAAACAAAAATTTATTAGTGAACAGATATAAAAATAAGATGCTTATTAGAAATAAAAAATATTTAAACCATTATTTAATCATGACAAACCTATGCTTCATTTCTAAGTAGACAGCTTCAGAGAGGAAAAAATAAAAACAAATAAAAGGTAAATAATTATATTAGTCCCTAAATGTAAATCATTAATAATTAAGTTTACCAAAAAGACCGAAAATTCTTATTCAATTATTGAATGCATAGAGGTATAATAATTATGTTTTGTCGTCATAATATACAAAGATCAATTTAAGTTATAATATAAATTTGTGTGATTATTTTATCATTAAGTTATAATATACAAAAACCAATTTAGTATTAATTTGCAAAATTCAAGAATTAATTTATCATCAACTTGTATAACATGACATAATTATTGTACTTTTTTATACAATGAATGATTAAATGAGATTTTTTTTTTCTTGTAAAAAAAATACTAGACAATCACCCATTTGCATATTTAGCAACTAAAATGGTGGTTTATTCAAAAATAAGAGAACATAAAAAGATAATAGTACATATGATAGAAAATGGGAAAAAATAGTTGGGTTGTTAAGTAATTTTGAATCATGCACCATTACGTTAAATATTGGAAAGAAAAGTTATGCCATTCAAGATTATTTGTTTTTAGTACAAAAATATTTATGTTTTTCATAAAAATAATAAAAAGTATTGGAATAAAAGAGAAAATAAATAAAAAATATAATATTTAAGGTAAAATATACAAATGGTCCCTTAATTTTTTTTAAATTGTTCTCCTTGTTTATTTAATTCATGACAAGTTAATTATTTTGAAAAATTGATTATTTTTTATTTTTGAATAGGATTTTAAATTTTTTTTTAAATTGAATTTAAGACATGAATTTTGTCTCATTAGATTCATCTATGTATAAACTATAAAAATTAATTAATATTCAATCTAAAAAGAGACATAAATAAGATGAAAAATATATCAAAAATTAGTTTCATGATTAATTGAAAACCTAAAAATTTAATATCATTTTCTTCTTATTTATGGATTTTATTTTTATTTCGTACATTAGTTAATTTCTATAGTTTGAATATAATGAAACAAGTTTCATGTGTTGAACTCATGAGAAAAATGTTTAAAATCATGTTAAAAAATAAAAAAATGATCAATTTTTAAAAAAATTATCTTGTCATAAATTGAATAAGGGGACTGTTTTTGAAATTTTCAAAGTTAGGGGATCAATTTTTTTTAAAAAAATAAGATAAGTAACTATTCATATATTTTAGCCTAATATTTATTAAATTATAATTATAGAAATAATTGTGCATTAGCGTGAGGTGAAAGAGAAGCAAGAGATAGTAAAGGTAGAGACTTAAAGAAACAAAACGATAGTGGATAGGTGATGGTATGTATTCGTGACATTGTGATTGGTCCCTATTTCTAACTCCAATCCTATTATCTCAATGCCTTCATCATCTCACAATGCTTTGGTGAATTGAATTGATGGAACTTGGACTCAGAAGCTTTGTCCATTTCACTCCCATGCACCACCATCACCATACACATACACCACCACCAACAACAACACTTTTTCACCATTTCTCCAATAATTCTCTTCTCTTCCCTGCATGTCTCACCCTCTTAAACACTACTTCTTCCTCTTTCATGGCTACCCATTTGCAGGTATCAGAAGGTGCACCCACTGAAGCATTCGACCCTTCTCCTTCTCTTGCAATTGGAGAATACGACCTCTTAATCGTTGGTCCTGGGATTCTTGGTCGTTTGGTCGCTCACAATTGGCGCCAGGTACGTACTTACTGTTTTATATGTATTATTTCATTTCATTTTAATTGGAATATAATATAGTATTGCTAGACTTGACATATATATTAGTGTATCTATGGACATAACATATATATGTTTACTGAAGCAGGAATATCCTGGCTGCAAAGTTTTTGGACAAACAGCAACCACTAATCATCATCAAGAGTTAACTGAAATTGGTATCAATCCGTCTTTGAAGTGGACCAAAGCCTCCTCCTTCAAATTTCCCTATGTCATTTTCTGTGCTCCCCCTTACCAATCCCCGGACTACCTTGGTGATCTTAGGTTATCAATCTTGTCCTTGAAAATTAAATTGAAGAGGAAATAAAATAAAAAAATTAAAAAAAAGGTATTGTGTGTTAGTATTGTTATTCATGCTTGGAATTGTGTTTTTCTTCTGAACTTATGTGTGGTGGACTGTCAACCAATCAGGCTGGCTGCATCATGCTGGAATGGTGAAGGTGCTTTGCTGTTTACATCAAGCTCTGCTCCTTATGATTGTAATGATAATGGATTGTGTCATGAGGTTGGTCTTAAAACATTCTTTGGCTGTTCACTCTCAGTCTTTTATATCTTAATTTGTGCCATTGATCATCACTTATTTTCTTCATCTTTAAGACTTCAGGTGCATACCATGTAGAAGAGCAATGCTTACACACTCTCTGACATATCTCTTTTGAACACACTATTATTAGTTAAAATTTATAGAAAATCACAAATTTTTTATAGGTATCATTTCTTATTTAATTAGTCTTTCTTGTACTTTTGTAGTTTCCGATAAATCTTAACTAATAGTACAGAGTGTGTTAGCGTGTGCTGCTAGCACTCTAGCTTGTTCATATGATTAGATATTTATTCCTGTGCAGGATAATCCAGTGGTGCCAATGGGTAGGAGCCCCAGGACTGATGTCCTTCTAAAAGCTGAAAAGATAGTGCTGGAGTTTGGTGGTTCTGTTTTAAGACTATCTGGACTTTATATATCCTCTTCAGAATTCAGTTTACTAGGATTCCAACTGTTCATTCATCTTGGTGGTTATTTCTATTATCATATTTGTCAGTTTATGTCTATTGTCTGCTTCCAACCTTGACATTTTAAACAAAGTAGATAAAGGTGCACATGCTTATTGGTTAGATAAGGGGATTGTCGAATCTCGTCCTGATCACATCCTGAATCTTATACACTATGAGGTCAGAATTTCAGTGTGTTTTATTGTGTTCTGTAAATTAACATGATAGTAGTTTTATCTATATTTGACAATTTGTATCTTAAATTTTTTTTTGACATACGTTGAGTCATTGAGGTATTGAAGTTCATTTTATCCGGTTTACCATCAAAGCCAAAAGATGTTTCATTCATGTACTTTCACTTATTATTTTCCATCACACTTACATATTTTGTTTCATATTTGGCATTTCACCATGAGACCAATTTGAGTCCTTTAACAAACTAAAACATTGGATTTTCTTATCTCCTTTTGGTCATTTAGTATTTGTTAATATGAAAAGTTGAATACATTGTTTAATGTGCCGCTTTAAAGCCAGGATGCGGCTTCCCTCTCTGTTGCAATTTTGAAGAAACAATTTCATGGGCGGATTTTCTTGGGTTGTGATAATCATCCCTTATCCAGGTTACATGCTATATATCCCTTGAGTTTGCAACTATTACAATGGAGACAGAGATTTCTTCTTTCTGAGATTTGTTCCGCACTCTTGCAATTGCCCTGTGTTAGTTAGTGATGCCAACATATGTTTCCTGCTATTTCTGACCTTTCTAAATGTTGTCAGGCAAGAAGTGATGGATTTGGTTTACAAAAGTGGGAAATTTAGTAAAAAGTTTGAGAAATTTACAGGTAATAGCAACCATTTTGATTTGTAAATGGTAGGTTTGAGCTTGAAAACCAGTAGTAATTAAGTAACCAATGAACCATAATCATTTATGTTGCATGGTACACAAATTGGGTAGTCATAATTTTGAAATTGTTGATTTCTTTTAAAGGTACAATACTGTTCTGGTAGTAGTTAGTACTTTGAGATTCAGTATGATTTCTATTTAGTTGATAATGTAAAAAATTTATACTGATGTGAAAATTAAACTCTAATGAGAATCACTTGTTTTTTTTCTAACTTTGTTTAGGGTGCTATCACTATGTCACTCATCATTGTAAAAGCATCATTGAGCCTTTGTATCTTTTCTTTGCAGGAACCGATGATCCTCTAGGCAAGAGATTGAACAACTCTAGAACATGCCAGGAAGTAGGGTGGCAGCCCAAGTACTCTAGCTTTGCTCATTTCCTTGAGACCATCTGATTCACTCAGTATTTTGTCCATGATGATCATTAATCAGTTGTTAAATGAAAGCAGAAACACTAAATTATCAATAATATTTTTTGCATGTAAATCCATACTTGGCAAGATTTTTTAGCCTTGCTGTGGTGGGGTAACAAAAATATGATGGGTTCGCAGATTTAGGCTGTGTTTGGATAAAAATTGAGAACGTGTTTTTGAAAATTTCAATGCAGGTTCTCGAATTTTAAGACTAAAATAAAGGAGAAGAATTTATAGTTTGAAGAGTAAATGTATCTTAAACTTTCCAACTAATATCTAAATATGCAGTCAATTGTTGTGCTTGTTATTACGTAGTAGTATCAATGCTTTAAGAGAAATGTCAATCAGTATCTCTTAGAACAATGGTTAAGGAATAATAAAAAATAGAAAGTTCTTATTTAAAATTACAAGAATACTCTCTTTTGTTAGCAAATCTTCATGTGACAGCCTCCGCAAGAATCCTTTAATCCCTTTGGGGTCCTTCCACCTAGGAATCACCTTAAAGATCTCCAAGTTGTGTCTTTCATACAGTACTCTTGTAGGGAATTATAAGCTGTCCCTAGAGAGAAATTACGATCACTTGTTAGCAGATTATATTATATTTATAATCATTATGAAGAGTCATTAACAACGACAGTAAATAAGCAGATCATAGCATGCATTGTATGTATGTATATATATGAAGTACAATACAAATATAGACATCAACGAAACTAGCTACAAAGTAGTGTACTCACTATTAATTCCACAAACACTGTTCCAGAAGTTAATGTTTTCCTCGGATCTTTTGGTATTTGTTAAAGGAGTCATCTACAACTACAAAGAAAATACTAAAAGATAAGTATTGTCTAGTACAACATATATTGAATTCAGTAGCTGATAGGTTTCCAAACACATCCCAAGCCAAAGCTTTGTGTTAAATCCAATTAACAGAATTAACTCAAATTAGACGTAAAAGGAGATTAAACTTTGGCAAGCCATTAGTCTGAAAAGCAGCCTCAAAGGGAATTTCAGTACAAACTATTAAAGATAGAAGATAAATGTACTATTGCCTTTGAAGGAAGCATTAGACCGCCAGGTTTGAGCCAACGATCTCTGGCACTAATAACACTTGTAAACATGTTCTACAAGTAAAGACAAGTCTTCAAACCAATATAAATTATGAAAGCAAATGTATTCTAAAAAATCTAGGAAACTTAAGGTCATTTCACCTAAAAAAAAAGGTCATGTCATTTTCTCGCTTTACCATATTTTTATGATCACAATGACATGGAGTTGTCTATCTGTTAGTTGACCAATGAATTCTTCAAGAGGATTCTTTGTTCAACGTTCAATAGGATTTGAGGGTTTCATTGCATTGACACTTGGCTCTAGTTTGCTTTAGATAATATGATCCGATTAAAAGTTTATGAGAAGTCCTTTTCAGTTAAAATGTTTGTAACACAGAACGGAATTGCAAGTCTTTCTAAATATTTTCTTTTTTCTTCCTACTTAGAGACAACATATTTTTGTTTCAATTAATTTAAATATTTAAACTATCAGTTTTACCCCTCCAGAGTTCAGTATCTAGCTTTCCACCACTTATTTTACAATCATGTATTTTAACATTGAACTATAAAGATATTTATTTACTCAATCGACCACAAGAATTATAATATGCATCTCACTAAAAAGCATATAGTCCGTCCATTATGAAATTATAACATCAACCTTTTATTTAATTTCAACATCCAGCACACACCATAAGAAAACAATGGACTATAGCACATATACAAGTTGATCAGAAAATGATGTATAAACTGAACAAAAAGTAATTTTGGCGGCATAAACACATCACAACGGTGCTAATTTGACCACGATCATGATTGTATAAAATATTGATGTTGATTATTGGTTATACAAAATCTACCATGATGGCTCTGTTCAGACGTTTATCTTCTCATATTTATTAAATTTAATTTAAATAATATGCAATGCACAAGTTTATTAAATTTAATTTAAATAAATTTATATTTATATTTATATTTATTATTTTTCTTTTAAAATTATAATATGCAATGCACAAGTTTATTGAATTTAGTTTAAATATATTTATATTTATATTTATTATTTTTATTTTAAAATTATAAATTTTATATAGGTATTATGATTCCATTGTTACTTGAAGAAAAAATAAATCATACTACATATTATTAGGCTTAAAGTTTTTGAAGATAACATCCTGATCAATTAAAAATAAAATTAATCTTCTTATCCAATTTTAATGTAATTATATTTAATATGATACTACATATTTTAAAAAATGATATATAATTGTTTAAATAGTAGTAAATACACGTAATAGTACACATGCAAGAAAAAATTATAATTTAAACACTAATCCTATTACATTTAAAAATACCATTCAAAGTTAATTTTATTGTCAATCCAAATCAATTGAATTCATAAACACCAAACAAAAAAAAGAAAAAGAATTTACAAATTTGCCTCTTACTCCTGTCATATGGAACCGTGAATCTTATTTGGATAGTGGATGCAACCGGAAGCCCACGTCATCTCATCGCCACCATCCATTTGGATTCTCTTCTCTAACCAGTTCTCCTTCGTCACCAAAGTTCACCACCACCATCACTTCTCTCCCTCATTCCCCACCTCACAATTCTCTTCACTCCAAATTCCACACTTTTTTTCTGCTTCTCAACCTCACTAGTAACCCCTTAAGGCCTTCTTTCTTCAACCTTCTAAAACACCACTCTCCTTTGCATAACTTCCAAAATGTCCCTCTGCTACACTTCCAATTTCATCTCACTGAACCATAAAAAAAGCCTCTCCTTAACCTTCTCTTCAGAGTCTTCTCCTCACTTCATTAACCTATTTCCAGTTAAGCCTAAGAAACCTCACCACCCCATTAAGTTCACCGCAGAAAGGTTCAAACTTTTTGCCTCTCTGACGCCATCTCCACCAGTTGAGACCACCCCATCAAGTTATAGGTGCAAGAGCCCCAAAGATGTCAACGTCTTGGTGGTGGGTTCAACTGGGTACATTGGAAAGTTCGTGGTGAGAGAGTTGGTTAAGAGAGGATTTGATGTTACAGCCATTGCCAGAGAGAGGAGTGGGATTAAGGGCAGTGTTGATAAGGATCAGACTTTGAATCAGTTGAGAGGGGCCAATGTGTGTTTCTCAGATGTGACCAATTTGGATGCTTTTGAGGAATCTCTGAACAGTTTGGGGAAGTCATTTGATGTTGTGGTTTCATGTCTTGCTAGTAGAAATGGAGGTGTAAAGGACTCTTGGAAGATTGATTATGAGGCAACAAGGAATAGCCTTGTTGCTGGAAGAAAACGTGGTGCTTCACATTTTGTGCTGCTTTCAGCAATATGTGTGCAGAAGCCGCTCCTCGAGTTTCAGCGTGCCAAGTTGAAGTTTGAGGCTGAGTTGATGAAGTTAGCTGAGGAGGATGATGGATTCACTTATAGCATAGTGAGGCCAACTGCATTTTTCAAGAGTTTGGGGGGTCAGGTTGAGTTGGTGAAGGATGGGAAGCCTTATGTTATGTTTGGAGATGGGAAACTGTGTGCTTGTAAGCCTATGAGTGAGTCTGATCTGGCTTCTTTTATTGTGAATTGTGTGCTGAGTGAGGATAAGATTAACCAGGTGTTGCCAATTGGAGGGCCTGGGAAGGCATTGACTCCATTGGAACAAGGAGAGATGTTGTTTCGGCTTTTGGGGAAGGAGCCTAAGTTCTTGAAAGTTCCGATCGAAATAATGGATTTTGCCATTGGGGTTCTTGACTTTCTGGTTAAGGTCTTTCCTTCACTGGAAGATGCTGCTGAGTTTGGGAAGATTGGAAGATACTATGCAGCGGAAAGTATGTTGCTTCTGGATCCCGAGACTGGAGAGTACAGTGCTGAGAAGACACCTAGCTATGGTAATGATACATTGGAAGAGTTTTTTGCGAGGGTTCTCAGGGAGGGCATGGCTGGTCAGGAGCTAGGTGAGCAAACTATATTTTAAGATGGTTGTGCTTAGATATGTACGAACACAATAAGGCAAATAGAGCCACCAGTTTTGTTTCTGTAAATATATGTATTCAGCTAGAGTCATTGTAATGTTTACAAGTTCAGGCACTGTTGAAAGAAATTCAAATCTCTGGAAATGAATTGTTGAGGATTCATTCTTCAATTGCATTGCACTGTCATTACCCTGTTAATAAATTGCTTATTGCTATTGCTAGCTGAGTTGGTTATCCTAAAATTCAAGTTCATTTTTGTTCTGGAAAGAACTGGATGAGTACATGCAAATGTAATGTTGATATTTCCTCAAATATAATACCATCTAAGTTTCGGCTTGCCATGCCTAATTACTATTGTCGATGGATTGCTCAAAATAAGAAGCTAGTTAGAATGGATTTGACTACACCATATTTTAAAGCACCTATAACCCATGAAAGTCTCTTGCAAAAAAGATGAATGTGACGAATTCACAAATCAGTCTGTGCTATTTAGGTGTCCTCACTGTCCTTTACTTGTACTGAATTTCTTCATTGCATGACATGTTTGGGATCTATCTTACTGGTATATCAAAGTTCACCAACTTTATTTTCAGCTACAAGCCTAAACAAAGTTTTCGGTAATGTTGGCCGATTTAGTAGTGCTCTTGCTATATCTGAGTTTCTTGTGCAAATGCTCTCAAACTCGATGTACTAAAGGGAGCTAGGGGGAGTATTTGATTTGCCCAATCAAATATATAAGATTTAATCGTATAATTTGTTCTTCTCTAATTAATTAAAAATATTTTTATTTTCATTTTTGAGGGAGCAGGATCATTACAAATCATTTTTAGCACAAACAGAATGCAAATTACAACTGGGATCTATGGAGGATATAGTTTACACATAACAAATGCTAGTATCACATTACTTGACACAAACTTTTCAACAATATATTCTTTATTATTTGGTGAAATTCATATGAAACTCACTAAATAAGGAATGGACCTACATCATTTAGTAAGACTCATGAATTTCATTCAATAACAAAGACTGTTGGAAAGAATGTTCATACAGAGTGTAGTTAACATACTTCATTACACATAATCAACACCTTTGAAGAAACACTCACAACAACAAAAGGTATCCATGTCAATATATGAACATTAACTTGACTGATTTTGTGAACAATGTGAATCTGGATTTGAGTGCATATGTATGCTGAATGGTCCATATTCCTTCCATCTATTTGGGAACTCGACTGTGAATGGTGAAAGCTGAAAGCCAGATGAGAAGGACAGTCACAATGCTGCCAAACAAAGCCACTGCTATGGAGCCAGCTAGATGCCTACAGAACTTGTCGTAGATGTTGCAAACTTTAATCCAACCCACATGGCTGTTGCCCTTTAAACCAATATATGCCACACTTCCTGCTGCTCCTGTTGCTGAGGCTGTTATCCCCAATATCAGCTGCACCGTGTCATGGTAGACAGTGTAAAGCAAGAGAGTTGAGAGAGAAGATGAATAAAAATGTGGAAAGAAAGGCTAATTGATTAATTACTGCATCCCAGAAGATAAAGTGGAGGAGGAACTTCAGTTTGAATCCTGGCTTCTGGATGACAGAGATAGATGCAAGAGCAGAAACAAGAGCATAAAGGCCAGAAACACTGAATGCAGCCACAAAATATCTGCATGTGTATCATATTATATGTTAAGTTAGAATTCTTAATAAGTGATCTTTAGAAGACTTGTTTGACAGGAAAAAAAAAAGAAATCAAATAGAATGAGTCTTCATAATAATTGAATGTAAATGGAAGACTTTGGACCTTTAAATTAAAAATGAAAAAAAAAATGTTTGAGGAGCATGACCTCAGGAATATACCACAGAAAGAAAAAAAAAATTGCTCTGTGCGCTGCCAACATGGATATTTACCTTGTACTTGAGAAGCAGTTAATGGAGCCATGCGATTAATTATTTACTTTTGCAACAAAACTCATACTAAAGAAGGCCAGCATATTATTACACCCTTATTTTTTTATAGTAGTTGAGTCAAGAGGTTGATTTCTAAAGTGATTTTCATCTAGCAGGAAGAAGAAGGAGCACAGAGTTTGATAGTTGATACTCCTATATCCATAACTATCTCTCAGAACTCAATAACTTAGGGAAAAAGTTCAAGCAGTTGGAAATTTTTTTGTCTTAAGGTTGATATGCTTCATATTCATAGTGGCTGTGTTTCATCATTGATTCTTCCTTTGTATCAAGATATTTGATATCATATTACAAATAACCAAAAATAGTAAATCTGCAAGCAAAGAATTTGAATGATTCTCAACTTACACAAAAGCTGGTGAGTATTTGAACTTGGCTGGCTGCGGTAGAAGCACATCTTGGAAGAGCACTTGCTCTGTTTGATCACTGGAGACAATCACTGCAAGCGCCACCACCGATGCTGCCAGCAACAGAAATCTTAGGATCACATCAACTTTAGAGTAATCCACTTCGGCTGGAGGCAGCGGCAGAGTTGGTGATTTGTTCTCAGGGTCTGTAGTAGCCATGAAGTGCTGATCTGCAAGGTGGCTAATGAATTTGATTTGAATGGCAGGTAATAGTAGTAAACTTAGTGGGACTAGCAAGTTGCAACTAAGATAGAGATGCAGAATACAGATAGTTGAGCAATAATCTATTTGCTTATATATACATATAGATGGATTTGACCTTTGTGGGGAACCAATTGAACCAAAATGATGTAAAAGCAAATGAGTTGGAGTTCCCTGCTGGCTAAGTGATCTGGTTTTAACAGTTGCTTGTTAGTTGGTGCGTATGTGATGGAGTTATACTGTTAATAACGTTATTATACGTTACAATTTTGGATATGGCTTAGCACAAGGTTCACATAAAAGACATTTTTTGTCAGCTCAATTAACTTATGCATTACTACAAGAGGATTATGATTGACTTTGATTGGTAATGGGATTGGAAGGTTTTCCTTTTGTATTTAGCTATAGCATGGTTGTCAAGTTCTGTTACAACATGTGTCTGTATTTACAAGGCCAAAGAGCAGAGACATGTATAAAATTGTTACAAGGGTTAAATCCGTTGCTAGCTGTGGTCTTGCATCCTATACTCTTGTGTTTATTTATATAATGCATATATGAAATATAATTGAATAAATTGACAATCAAGGTTGATACGATAGAGAGAAATAAAAAGGAGCAAATATTTACAAATGTGTATCTCGACAGTGTTTATATGTTTTATGCATATTTTTCACTTTTTTTCCTTTTCCCTCTGCATTTTCATGAACGTGTGTATTATCTTGTTTCATTTATTTACGCTATTAACTTCTTTGAAAAAGAAAAGTTTCAAAACAACAAGCCATCTCATTTTCTACTGAAGTTTAATTCTAATGTTTCCAATAAAAAATAATTCTAAAACCACATTTATTTCATTAGGCAACATTGCAATTAAAGTTTAATAGAAAATGAGATGGCTTCTTAATTTAAACTATTTCTTTTTCAAAGAAGTTATCAGCATAAATAGTGTTTTAAGACAAAAACTGTAAACTTGAATCATGTTAGCAGATTCAGTGTAAATTTGGCTCAATGTTGAACAAAAAAAATGAAGAAATATATTATGGTCAAATAATGTCGAGTGAAATGTAAAAGAATGACTTTTGAAGTAACAATATAATTATAAAAAGTTGGTTTTAAAATTATAAAATAAAAATGTAAGTAATTTTGCTCGAACCTAACTAAGGTTATACAATTTGAGATACAAAAGGAATGTTGGCTTAGATTATATTTGCCAAACAACATATAGAGATAATTACTATTGGACTTGCAAAATTAAGATGGAGGGTAGGGCCAGGGTTATTCGCATCTCTTCTTAACTGCTTTGATAGAAATTTGAATGCTAGTTTAAACTTCCTTTCAAAGGTTTAATCAACCTCTAATGCTCTCGGAAAATATTCAAGACTAAGAATGGATAACTATCTTGACTGTATATATTAAAAAGAAAAAACTATCTAGAATGTACTTGTGTCAGTGTTCTCTCACACCTTCCACTTCTGTTTGAAATTAACTTAGGAAAATGATGTAAAGATGTGTTAACAATTTTTAATGAATAAATAATACACGCAAATATCGTTTACACTGCATCAAATAATAAATCATTAAGTGTAACAAATTTATTAATTTTTATAATAAGCATTTTAAATGCCATATTAAATATTATTCCTAATTAGTTAACAATTTAAATTTTTTACATTGACAATGTATGTTTATTAAACCTTTTTTTTTAAAAATTTTTTATAACATTTAAATTACAAAGCAATCTAGCCGGCCGCCAATTAATTTAAGCTCAACTTATATTCATTTGTGGACTCCAATAGATTGAGTGTGGCTAGTCCACACTCTACTCATTCTAGTAGGTTTATATAGTTTTCTCCAATTTTGAGGAGGTTTTAGAAGAAGGGTAGGTTTTTAAAGAAATAATGAAAAAAGATTAAGATTACTTCTTTGATGTAATCCCTCTATTTTGAAATAATTTACCCGATCGAGATAGTGGATCGGTGAACCAGTAATTTATCTAATTTGATTCGATATATATTAAAAATTTAAATTTATATATGTATCTATTATATATAAGTATACAATTAACATTATTTGAGTAATAAAAGTTATCCAAACTCTAAAATCTAAAATAACAATTGATAATAACGAGACATCAAGACGACATTGTAGAGGTGATTTTTTTTTAATTTTTTATAAAACCGGCCGAGTCGGACCGGTCCAACTGGAATTCGATACATAATCGGCCGAGTTTGATCAGGTCATTCAAGGTTAATTGCATGATCAATCCAATAGTAAAACCGATCTGGTTAGGCCACTAGATTCCGATTGGATCGGTCCGACCGACCGAGTCAAACCAGATTTCACAACTATGTTTCCAATAGTATCCAAAATTCGATCACCATTTTCTTTAATGACACCTAACTAAAATCTTCTTTTTTCTTTTAATTTTTTCTTGTCAAAAGGTAACCATGACCATGTATATATACTGGGATTTACCTGCAGACTATATAGCATCTGTTTGGTATTCGATAAAAAAAAAAGAAGCCTAAAGACACACAAGTTATAAATATTTGCTTCAACAGATTCAGATCAATTCTGACGTGATGAAATACAAAACATTAAGAGTGCGTTTGGATAAAAAATTTTAACTGAGAAAAGTAATTTATCAGAGAATTTGAATTTCTGTAATTTAGAATTCATTGTTTGGATACTTTTTATGAAGAATTTAAAATTTTGGAATTTTAAAACAAAATTTTAAACAACTAAAAATTTGGAATTTCAATTTCCTTTTAAAAGGTGAGAAATTAAAATTCTCTTCTTACAGTCTTTTTCAAGAAACACAGTCTGAACTCCTAAAATATCGATTGGGTGTGAACATAGAGAAACACGTATAACTAACACACCAATCATATCTTCTCTTTTTTTTTCATTCATTTCTTTCATCCTCATAATTTTAATTTTTTTTATCCAAACACACAATTTTGAAAATAAAAGAATTTTAATTGAAGTATTTAAAATTCTTAGAATTTAAAATTTCTCAGAATTTAAAATTTCTCTATCCAAACACACTCTAAATGAATCTCAATTTTCTTTTTCTTTCATTTATAATTGAAAAATAAATGTAATTCCAATTTCGCCATGGATAAAAAAAATCCAAATTTGCTAATCTTGACCAACATTAAAAAAAAGCAAATGAATGAACCAATTGACTATTTGCGTACTTATTACCAACGTAACCTTGTGAATGGAGTACTTTCTAGTGTCTTTACATCAATTAATTTTATACTAACTTAATTTCCAATACACAGTCTCTATTTTTTTAAGGAAAAAACAAAAATATAAATAAGTATATATGTGTAAGCAACAAGTGTATGCAAATAAAAGTGTGAAAATCAGCGAATGGCAATATAACCACTCGCAAGCGTACATTTAATCATTCAACTTCAAGGCTACAAGTTGATCAACTATTTTACCCATGTATGGAGATGGACAAAAAGTTTGACAAAATATTAATTTGAAGCTAGGTTCATTATCGCCCTTTTATTATCAACTTTATATTTCGCTGCTATTAGTTTTCCATCCCTATAATTATCTGACTCCTAGCAACTATAAAGATGCTCATAGTCAAAGCCGTAATTAATTTAATCATGAATTTTGGATTTTGTTGGCTAGATTCAATTGCTCAATCATGTATATGCTCAATTCAACCACACAAAATATCATTCTAAACCTTCATTTGACCTAAAAAAACTCAAAAATTATTTTTTCCCAACCAGCCTTTAATCCCACTTGAATACCATCGTTATCATCATCATTCTCCATCCAAACACATTCAGACTTTGAACCCAAATTTCTTCCATTCAACCCACCATAAACTCACCACTTTCTCTCTACTTATCCATTTTATTTTCTGAATTTCATATAAGTAAAAAAAAAATATTTGAAGATTCATCCTCAACCCTTGTGCAAATGGATTTATATCACAAGGTCCAAAGCCTCGTAAATTCATTAGTATTTCTAGGATGTAATAATTATTAATTATTAAAGTTGAGGCATGTGTCAACACCTTAACACCTTGCTGCCCATGCTTGTTGGTTACTAAAAGATTGAGACCTACTAGTGGGGATGAGTCTTTTGTTCTTCTCTCTCTGGACTTAATTATTCTTGCTTACTTATTTGTTTGATTCGGATTTGATTGGTTAGCTTGTATAGGTTAATCCATTTAATTTGTATAAGCACAATTTTGGCCGGTCTAATTGGTTTTGAAGTTGGGGTTGCTCAATTGGGTTTATATTCCTTGTGGGAATATTAAAATGTATTATATCATTACAAGTAATTAAACGGTAAGAAACTTTATCATTCTCAAAGATTGGTCGTTAATTAATAACTAATCCACAAAGTCAATTGATAATAAGAACACACATATAGGATTTTCAAGTTTATGTGTGATTTGAAGAAAGTGCTATTGAATACAAAAAATTTTAAACTGCATATATAGTTGTTAGGGAATAAAGAAAAGGTAATCTAGTAAGATTAATCTAATATATATATGTTGTGTAAAAGAGCATTAATTTTGCCAAGGTCACATTACAGTAGAGATCCCCCACACTTGTCACGTTGCCAAGCAAGAAATGTCAATCATGTTAATATAAGTACGATTAGGTCATATGATCATTTATTTTTTCTTCACTGTTGATACATAAATTATTGGTTTTATCAATTGTTGATTTCTTTACCCGCTGTTCACACTTTTTAGTCTTTAGATATATTTTATTGTGGATTCCACAAGAATGTAAAATCCTTAATAAGAAATTCTTTAATCTTAAACTCAAAATTACTAGAAATTCTAATTATCTTACAAATGGCTTCATCATGTTTTAAAAAAATTTCCAGGCACTTGCACATGACTAATTAAAAACTTCGATTGATTTATGGGAACGAAAAAAAAGACTATTTTTTTACCTCTACGCATGAATTTTATGCTTTAAGTTCAAGCTACGTTTTAAAAATGCTAGTAATATATATGAAGCATTTCTATGGGAATCATAAATGAACTTGCATATTGAAATATCAAAATCTACATATTAATCGATTAATCAATTAATTTTTGTATTTTTTAGTGAAAAAATTACATTATCATATTAAGGCAGTTATTGGCACAATATAAACTGAATTATACCAACAATACTAACAAGCTAATATTTCCAATAACTTTATATATATATATATATATATATATATATATATATATATATATATATATATATAATTTTATTGGAATAAATTGATAGTTTGATTTGTTTTTACCGTTATTCAATTGATATACTATTGTACATAATTTGAATTTAACTTTTGTAATAATTACTTCAAAAAAATATCTAGAATGATTTCTAACTTAATTAGCGTATGTAGAAATAAATTTTGTTTAATTTACTCCACTTAATAATTTTCTAGGCACAATTAAATTTCATTATTTTAGCTATTAATTTTATAAATTCATTAAGTATATCAAATATATAAAAGTTCATATAATTTGAAAATCATTTAATATTTCCTCAATCATTTTTGTTTTAATGTATATTCTTATACTTTTTGTGATCGTCACAAATTCTAAAATTTTTGTATGATTCTTCAAAATTTATACAAATACTGAAAATAAAGTAAATTGCAATCATGCCAGTAGAGCTCCTTAGGAGGTAATTACCTGTGCCAAATCACTTGTTGATTTAAAGAATTCACCATCATTACGCATGGGCCATCCTAGAGAAAAGCAATTATAACACTGAGATATTATGGAACACATGGAAAGTGTACTCACATTGTGAAATATGTAGCATAGACACTCTGGCATGAAACGAACATTGGATGCTTCACCGTAAACTATGTTTTCGTCCCAAGCATTTGCACCATGATTTGTAATTCTTGAAGAGATTTTTCATCACTGAATCAACAGCCCAATCATCGAGCTGATTTGGTAAAACCGAGAGTTAAACAAATGAAAAAAAAAAAAAACATACAATTTAACTTCTAGCCAAAAGCAAAGCAGGCTACTCTGATAGCTACGATAAAAAAAGATTGATAATGTAATATTGACAAGAGTTCTCTTGATTGCAGTTTTATCTTTATTTAGTCCATTACGCTTTGCCTAAAACAGAAAAAGTGAGAGGCAGATACGTGCCAGGTTGAAAGGCTTGGGTTTAGGGTGTAGCCTTATATGAGAATTAGCAAGAAGCAAAATCAGATGCTCTCTCTGATTCCTGACGTTGTCCCTCTGCCCAAACCAAAGCAAACACAATAACAATTTAAGGAGATCAAACAAAAATCTAGGCAATCACAAATTTTCTTGTTCTGTTCACGCGCAAAATACATACCTGAAAGCCAAACATGGCTCTAAGCCAATCAAGCATGTCTAAATCTCCAGTTTTCTGCCTCTGTTGCTCAAATGAATAAGGCCAGTTCAAGCCACGAGTATTCCAAAGCGCAGAAACAG
Source organism: Glycine max (assembly GCF_000004515.6). Taxonomy (NCBI): domain Eukaryota; kingdom Viridiplantae; phylum Streptophyta; class Magnoliopsida; order Fabales; family Fabaceae; genus Glycine; species Glycine max. The sequence continues at coordinate 32,292,634 of NC_038249.2, forward strand.
CAGCCTTAATCTAATAAAAAAGAAAGCCAGAGAACTCAATCGCTGTGCTGGTGCGTGCTGCAATTATAAACTTAATTTGAAAAATTTTGCATGCACTTACCCTCTCCAATCACTGTAGTAACAATGTCTTAAACTGCCTGATGCCACGCAACCAAAACCATCCAAAGATATATATAATAATGCACTTGAGATTGACGGTAACGTGGGAAATTAAAGAATCAAAATCTTGGATCGGAAAGAAAGGGGAATTAGGATCGAAATGAAGACATAGGTGAGTGTGAGAACGAACGAGTGGAAGAACACCGATTCCGGAGTGAGAGTGAGAGAAGCTAGAGAGCGAGATCAGTGCATGGCAATTCAACCGAAGTCCGTTTTCCTCTTCTCTTCTTGTCTATTTCTAACTCACCAATTTGTCAACCCAATATTTGGATTTTGGAACCAACTATCTCCCGTGCGCATTATATAGTGAAAATATTCATAACCTTCCAGTGAAAATATGCTCACGACCGCCTAATATGGTGGGTGAGCACACTCAATGATCCTCATTAAATTCTTCCAGAAGGTTACGCATTTTCAAAGCTTCTTCCAAATAATTATCCTAGAAGAAAATTTCAAATAAACCAATTTTAAGAGACATCCATTGTCAACTTGTTCAAGCTTCACATTTTATAATGTTTTACCTGGTTCATGTCGATAGCCTGAAGAGCTTCCCCTCTGGTAAAAATGATGGCATGATTTTTGTTTTCTGGCTTTCCTTCTCCTAACTTTGCTGGGCCTGGAAGCTTTATTCGATATATTTACTACAGAGGAGACACGGAAACAATCATTTCTAATAAACACTAGTAATTAACTACCTCTTCTTTTACATCAATATGCATTTACTTGGTCAAGATTGTCCACAGCTTTGACCAATACAGAATAATAAACTTTCTGTACTTTTCCACCTTCTCTTTCTTCAACTTCATCAATATATGCAACACGAAGTGAGGGATTGCTATAAATGAAGAACCAAAAATTAGATTCTTAAATTATGAACTAGAGAAACTAAAAGCCAAATTAGACTCTTCAATTTTATTTAACAAAAGGAGAACATACTTAACCATCAAATTCAGGATATCTGTTGCACGACGGTCTCCAGAGCGCTTCTGATTCCCATATTGCTGTCGGTTGCAGCATATGTGAATTTCAAGTCAGCCATAGCCTCTAAACGGGCATATAAGGATCTATGACTCTTTTTTTCTTCCTCGGATGGAACAGCAATAGCTTTATAGCCATCGAATATCTCTGCTCACAGGACAGAAATAACACACAATCTTATTAGCAGATAAATACTCTTTTTTATTTTTCAGGCACCATGAAGAATACGACAAGTACTTTTACGGGAAAGCATATTAATGAAGAAATGCTTGTTAAGAGTTGAAGGTATGTATACATAAGAAAAGACTGAGCCAACTGTTTGGAAAAAACTGTGAATCACAACCCCCCCCCCCCCCCTCCCCATTTTACCTACTATCTTTAGCTAAATATCTCAGAATAAAAGGAACTTAATCTTACCTTTTTCAGAAGCCATATCAAGAAATTCCTGGAGCTTTATTGCTCGCCGGTAGTACATCATTCCCCTAACTACATTAGAAGAGGAAAAAAATCAGTTGACCTGATCCAGCCTGAGGGGAGGGGAAAGGGAGTCACCATATACCTGTCCTACAAAGTGTTTGTCCTCTTAATGAGGCCCAGTGACGTAGCTGTAATATATTCTCCTCTTTCTCCCATATATCACTATCTTTCTTACACTCAAGTCGCTCCAAGAAGTTACTCCATTCCTCTGGCAACATTACTAAATTTTAGCCAGTCCATTCTCTATTAGCAATGCACAATTAAGTTATATTGTGAGTTATTACAAACCAAGGAAGATCTTTTGAAGGTAATACATGATTGACACACCATCTTCATTCTCAACCTCAATGTCATTCTTAGAATATACAGTCTCTACACCGTAGTATGGAGTTAGGACACTGAAAAGAAGAAACAAAAAAAGAGAGGCTATAAATAGGTACAGGGCAGCTTCAGCATGCATCAAATTTTGAATTTTATGCATAAAAAAATTCCTTGACAAAAAATGTTAAATAACTAAAAAAGGATATTTTGTGTCTACTGTATAAGATAATAATCCAATGATAGTTGAAGTCATCACATTGACACATTCTAAAGAAAACATCACATAACACTAACAGATGGATATGGCTTCTGTTCTATTGCCCTTGTTAGGATGTTGACATTTAATTTGCACAGTTTAGTGTGCAAAATAAAAACATGATGTTCCACCAGTTTATAATCTCTATAAGACATAACATGGGCACATATCTTTGTGGCCATGTAATCAAGAAATCTGCAGCAGACCTGAATGTGAGCATTTTACGTACTCGAGGAGCACGTGGCATATCCATGAACAATGAATTGGTAAAGAATGAAACCCTTCTGCGTACTTCACTGTTTGTTGGAACTTCAGCGGCAGTTTCCTTGACAGTCAAGAGTAGATAAAGACGTCTAATCTGAAACAACCACAATGATTCATTGGCTATATAGGCATTTGGATCTTTGAATAATAATATAAACTATAAAAAATAAAGAATTAAAATTGAAGTTACATCACTAAGTACCTGTTCCTCCCATTGTGCTGTAACCACAGGAGGGAATAGTATAGCAGGCTTTGCCTCTGTACCAGCAAAAACTTGCTGTCCGGTATCCTTACTACTTTGATGAAGTTCTGCCAATTCGCTGATGAACATCAAAAGTAAAAAATCAAGCATTATTATTTTCAATGAAAGATCCATGAGCTATCATAATAATGTATTCCAAATTCAGTGGCTTAAAGTTAAACCGACCGGATTTCATTCACCATCATATCGGTGACCACTTCTAACATGTCTTGCAGCAAGACCACCACTGTACCCCGCTTGGATGGATCTCCATTTTTCTGAGACAAGAAATCAGTGCACAAGTTTCCAAATATAATGGTTAAAGACAAGACACAATTCAAGAATATGAACTACATATATAGTTAGTTTTGTTTTGAATGGCTCACCATGATTTCCACAAGCTCCACGGACTTCTTACAATGGGAGGGTAGAAAGCCCATACGGAAATTTGTAAGAAGTGTACTCTTTGAGATGTTGCTCTCGACTTCTTTGATGATTGAGGAAATTATACCGGTTCATCACAATTGATTCAGAAGTATGATAAGAATTTAATTGAATTAAATATTCATAGCTTCAATTGTATGTGCTACTTAAGAAAACAGCAAACAGCTGATAAGAAAAAAATCAAATGATCCTCTGTACTTCAATATGCAATTATGAATTAATATGGCTCAAATTAATATTGATTACTCAAGTTAGCGGTTAGCCATTCCTTCATTCATTTATTTACTCAGTGTAGTCAAAGTAGCTCAGAAATAGATCTAAAATCTAGCTAGAGTATAAAAGGAAAAATAAAAATACTTGGTGTAATTGCTATTCAGGAAATTCAAAAAGACTGATAGACCACATGAACAAATTTGAAGTCTTTGTACAAAAACAGATCTAAGCAGGATAGAAGATTAATGAAACTGGGTCTAATTTGCACCAATAAAAAAGAATATAATCCATTAATCTTGAATAGCCCTTTTGGCATGAAGTGTAAACTAAATTCAAATGCACCAACACAAGATGCCAACAGATACCTTTTTTCAGTTTCTCCTATCACTAAATCATGTAGAACATGTTTAAAGGATTCATAGCATTCAATAACAACACATTTCATATATTCATCAGCACATATGCGCTTCCAAAGATCAGAGTCCCTCCCTCGAAACTGAGTTGCCATATCCAGTGCTACAGTAATCTGTAAAGTCTGACAGCGTCAATCATATAGACTGATAATAAACATATGAATACTGAAATTGAATCACATTAACCTACCTTGCTTGCAAGCAAAAATGGTGGCCACTGAATTATTTTCAGATTATGACCCACCCAATGAGTAAGGAACTAGCAAAAGATCCATCTCCCTGGAGTCACGCAAACATAGTTTAGTCCTAAATAGGAGATGGGCAGAAAATTGAAAAGATAGAAAAGAAAGCAGCTAAAGAGATTGGATGTAAGGTCCTTTGATACCATCTTGAAATATGAGGAGAGAAGAATAATTAAGAACCTAATAAAAGATTAGATATTTCTCTGAAAATTAATTTGAATAATTAAGAACCTAATACATTTGTTTCCAAATATTGTGAAAGACACATAAAGAAACAGATAGCAAGGAAAAAAAATACCCTTCCATATGCATTGTAATCAAGGGAACTCCAAAGAAGGTCGGCCATGTCTTTCTTGAGAAATCTCCGCACCGCGCTCCTTTTCTTGGGTTTGTTAACTTCAACAGAGATTTGCTGTTTCACATTTTAATTTCATCATCATTATTGTTATTTTAAGAAGAAAATAAAAAAGGAAAGGAGGGAAACAGAGAAGGTTTATTACCACTTGGAATAGAATTTGGGCTTGAATAGCGCATGCAACATTTTCACTCCCGAGAATCCGAATATACGAAAGCTGGAAAAGTGAAAAACGGGTTCTTGCAGAGAGGGTATGTTCTTGTGAAATCAAGAATGAAGAGACTCTTGTGAGGGATGGAATGGAACTGAAGAAGAAAGAGCTTGGAAAAAAGAGTTGCTTTATCAGCAAGAAAGAATGTAGAGAGAGAGAGAGAAATGAGAGCAATAAAAAGGTTAGTGAAAATGGAATGGAATGGAAGCTGGAAAAGTGAAAAACGGGTTCTTGCAGAGAGGGTATGCTCTTGTGAAATCAAGAATGAAGAGACTCTTGTGAGGAATGGAATGGAACTGAAGAAGGAAGTGCTTTATCAGCAAGAAAGAATGTAGAGAGAGAGAAATGGGAGCAATAAGAAGGTTTGTGAAAATGGTAAGGAGGAGAAGGTAGTAATGCGAGAAAAGGAGAGAGACAAAGGGTCACTGCAGAATGAATATCTATGAATTCACTAGATGAAAAGAAAGAAAGAAGCAAAGGCACGTAAGAGAGTGTTGTTCCTTTGTCACGATCCACAAAATATATAAAAGGGAATCCTTTCCCCTTGTTGTAGTGGGCAGTCAATGCTAAACCAAAATAAAAAAAATAAAATCACATTACTCTTAACTCTAAGAATTGCATGAATAAGAGGGAGTTAAAACGGTACCAAGGTTGTAAAGAACCATGTCCATAAAAAGGATCAGGCACCCCCTTGGGTCCTACACTTTTGAATAAAAAAGAATATTTAAGAATTCTTGAAGTAATAGTTAATTTTGTTCATTTATTTATTTATTATTATTACTGTAAAATATATGAAAATAAAAAAATAGTTAGATATTACTTCAAAAGTGATTTTATTCAAAAGTGTAGGACCCAAGTGATTTTATTCAAAAGTAAAATATATGAATATAAATAGAGCAATAAAGCTCCAGGCATTGTGTACTACCGGCGAGCAATAAAGCTCTGAAAAAGCTAAGATTAAGTTCCTTTTATTCTGAGATATTTAGCTAAATCTAGTAGGTAAAATGGGGGGGGTTGTGATCAGCTTTGGGTTCGAACTCTATTATCCAAATACGGGGCTGGGCAGATCTAATTAATGGCAGAGACAGGCCGTGGCATTCTCAATGGTGGAAGGACCTCCGAAAGCTAGTTAAGCAGCCTGAATTTAACCCTATTATCCAGCACATAGAGTGGAAGGTAGGGGATGGGAGTCTAATAAATTTCTGGAAGGACAAGTGGTTGGGGACTGTTTCTAACCTGGAACAGCAGTTTAATAAGATGTTTCTCATCAGCAGACAGCAGAATAGTAAGATTTGCAATATGGGTAGCTTATCCCATGGTATATGGTGCTGGGATTTAAAATGGAGAAGAAACCTCTTTGATCATGAACAGGCAGAAGCTGTGGCATTCATGGAGCTAATCAACAATGTCCATATCCAACCTCATATGAAGGATTCCTTGTGCTGGTCAGCAGATCCTTCGGGCATCTACTCTTCTAAGTCAGCCTACAGATTGCTAATTTCTGTCAACAGAGATCTCCCTCAGCCCAAATATCTACAATTCGTTTTGGAGACTTAACATCCCCCCAAGAGCTGCGATTTTTGCTTGGAGAATTCTAAAAAACAGATTACCCACTAGATACAATCTTTTAAAAAGAAATGTATCCATTCCAGACCACACCTGCCCTTTATGTAGATCTCATCAAGAGGAGGCTGGTCACCTGTTTTTCCATTGTAAAGTCACTACTGTTTTATGGTGGGAGTCCATGAGCTGGAATAAGATGGTTGGTTCCTTAGCAGCATCCCCAGCAGATCACTATATTCAATTCTGTGATGGTTTTGGAGCTGCCAATAATCAAACTCGATGGCGTTGTTGGTGGATTGCTTTAACTTTCACAATATGGCAGCATAGGAATTCTATGGTTTTCCAAGGCAAGAGTTTCGAACCTCCAAAAGTGATGGAAGATTCCTTATTCCTTTTGTGGTCTTGGCTAAAAACCAGAGACAAGAACTTTAGTGACTCCTTTAACTACTGGTCGTCCAATATAGTGCGTTATTTTGGCTAACTGAATTTCTTCAGTTATGTATGGGAAGGGTGTATCTGAGTTTCTCAGTCTTGTTTTGATGGGCTTTTTATTTTCTTATGTGTTCACAGATGTATCAATCACCAGCAGTACCTCTGGTGCTGCTGTGTTTCTTTGAGATTATATATATATATATATATATATATATATAATATTTGTGGCCCTTCAAAAAAAACTATAAGGGGAATTGTGTAAAGTATTAAATAGTCAGCATTGACATAGAAAATAAATTTGTCTTGGTATCAAGCTGAAATTCCTTTGGTATTAAATATTAACCATGGATTGACATTGCGTGGTACATTCCCATGGATACCTTTTGGGAAGAGAGCCACCGTGTAACCCACACGCATGAATTAATATAAAATATATATATGATCAAATTATTAGTCTTTTAGGAGAAAATTTTCCACTGACTTGCTCTATAGTAATGTAAATTCTATGGAAGAATTTCTTGGCATTTAGGTTGGAATTAGGACTCCCATCAACTTAAATACTTTCCAAGTACGGTAATAGGTATCAGATTAAGCTACAGAGTAAAGACTAAATAAACTTAGAAAATTAGTAAAATGAGAAATATAACAGTTTATAATTGAATAGTAAAATGGGAGTCTATCAGATTAAGCTAAATGAGAAATAAAACAGTTTAAAAACTAAATACATATACCAGCCTTGACGAGGGACTATAAAAATTGTAATGTCAATTTAACTGAAATTTGAAAGTTCCTTTGTTCTAGTGTTTTCCTGACTATATTTCACAATGTTTCATAGTGATGTGTGTCCTCAGTGATTATTATTTTGTTTATCCTGGGATCTTCAGTCTTGGGGAGGGAACTCCGGTGAATATTATTAGTAGCCACCCATTAAGTTTGCTGAATGCCAGATTTGCTTTTTGTCAACTTATGTCTTTGGTTTATTGACTTTTTTTTTTTTTATAATTACTGTTTGCAGGATTTGAAGTGCTTTGTCTTCTCTCTCATTTCACTTCATTTCAAGATCAAGCCTATATAATCTGTTTGCAATATTATGCATTCATCCTCTGAGAAATTTGTACTTGTTTAACAACCATCACTTTTTTTTTCTTCTAATGGAGTTTGACATCTGATAGAGTGACTTTATAATCATGAATATGATTTGGTTCTGTATTGGGGGTTACATGGATTGCAACTTTTAGATTTGAGGGTATAGCCCTTGTACCAAAGTGTTGATTGGATTGGTTTTAATGTATGGTGTAACATCTCATTTTTCATGAAATAAATTAATAAGATTTTTCATTTAAAATAATTAGAGTTTTAGAAAAAAATTATGAAGTTTTTGTAATTAAATAAATAAGGAGAAATAATTTTATTGAAATAATGGTTCGATGGAAAATAAAAAGGATATTTGATTTATTCATTTGATAAGAAATAAAATAGAGTATTTGTTTATAAAATAATAAAAATAAAGAAAAATAGAGTAAATAATAGACTGGGAGTACCTAGTTATAAATAGAGACATGTTAGGTATTTTTTAGATTGACGATAGTCTCTGAGCTTTCTCTTGTTCTTAATTTCGTTTTCATTTCCCCTCCTTCCAAAATCCTCTCTTTTTCCTGCATATACTAAAATCTATCTTAGTAAAATGACAATTTTAGACTTGTTAACCGTTGGATCGTTGTAAGATTTGAGCATCAAGTTTGGAATTCATTTCTAAATATTTTTACTGTTGGAAATTGTGAAAAAATGTTGGAGGTGATAGAAATTCCTTTCGCATCGTAACTTTTTTCCTTTCCTGTAGAAACTCAAAATATGTCCTAATGAAACTACGATCCCGGACTCGTTAACCGTTGGATCGTTGTGAAATTTGGACATCAGGTTGACAATTCATTTCCACACATCTTCATTGTTGGGATTTGCAAAATAATATCTGGGGAGGGAGAAATACTCATTGCACGCAAAGTGGAATGAAAGTTTCAATCTCTTCTCCTTCTCTCTAACGTTTGGAAACCTTATCAGAGCAACCAGAGGAAAAGCTTGAGGAATGTCAGAGAATTGTTAGAGATGTCGCTATTGCTATTGGAAGACACATGAGTTCGCTTAGAAGTAAGGGATGAGTTTATCACAATTGAGGTTAGAATGGACATATGTAGGAATCTTTAGGGGATCAAATTGAGGTTTATTTTGGGATGTTTATTGTATTGAAATTCTTGTTGTATGATTATGTGAAATTGTTTGAGGGGTTTTACTGTCCGTGGATTGAGAAACATTTTTGTATAATTTTTTTGTGTTTTTGATAGGATTAACATGATAAATAGTTATATTGGGATCATGAAATTGTGTATAAGTGATAAATTAAATATGTGATGAATTGTGGAATAACATGTTGCTTTGAAATTATAATATTGTTATTGAGATTGAGTATACGTGCAAAGTTGAACATGCATTAATTTGTGAGATACACACAAACATGTGATGATGGATTGTGACATTATGAGATGTGAAATTGTGAACATGAGATTTAGTTGTGAATAAGTGTGTGGTTAACACTTGATGTGAAAATACTTGTGTTGTGAGCTGTGAATTATACAATAATCCGATCAGTGTTTACCTTGAGAAAAATGTTTATGCGCAATGTTAAAGAGAAAGTGTATGATTCCTAGTTATGAACCTAAAGTGTTAAATTGTAGTGTAATGTGTTAAACGTGTTTGAAACACGAGTGTGAGATCATGAATATTGTATAATTCATGAGCAGTGTCTGCTTATAATGTTGTTGTTGAAATCAAGTATAAGTACAAAGTTAAACATGTGTTAATTTGTGAGATACACGTAAACATGTGATGGTGGATTGTGACATTATGAGATGTTAAATTGTGGACATGAGATTTGGTTGTGAATAAGTGTGTTAACACTTGATGTGATAATACTTGTGTTATGAACTGTGAATTATACAATAATCCGACCAGTGTTTACCTTGAGAAAAATGTTTATGTATAGTGTTAAAGGAAAAGTATAGGTTTCCTTGTTATGAACCTGTGTTAAATTGTAGCGCAATGTGTTAAACGTGTTTGAAACACGAGTGTGAGGTCATGGGTATTGTATAATTCATGAGTAGTGTCTGTGTGTAAAAAAATTGCTTTAGGAGTTGGACTTAAATCAGGAAGGTGAAGCCCTAATGGATTTTTTGGAGTCTAGACCTTAGGGGTAAAGACACTCGGTTTGAGTATTTTTTTAAGATAGTTTTTTCCGATGAAAATTTGTAACAAAATTGAACATACTAACAAATGTTGTCTCTATATATTGCACCAAACACTATAATTAAAATACATGGGAGAAAATGTCACACTTAAGTTCATTAGGTGTTTCATATGTGCCCATACTGGATGTGAATGGAACTAAAGATTGACCCTAAAACGATCTGTCTAGACCATCAAAAACTTTCAACTGGTTGTTGAAAAGGCACGAATGTTATCATAAAAGAAACAAATAAATTTAAAAATATTTTGCCAAACCAAGTTGTGCCCATAAATATTTTTTCACTTCCCGGTTTAATGCAAGCATTTATACTCACCGTTTCCCATCTATTTGAACCCCCTCATATATATATATATATTCCAACATTTCTATTATTAGCTAAAATTAATTAGAAAATACAAAATTTTAAAGATCTCACTTATTATTAGCCTTACTTGCTTTGAATGGTTCGATTTCTATCTGCTGAGTACATGTAGAACAGAAAAAAGGAGCATCCAAGATTCAATTAACATCAATATAAGTTTTTATAACCCATGTATCATGAAGAAAAAGAAGGTTGACTTGATTTACATTGCCGAAACAACAAAACTTAACCATGTCAAGTAATCACATGACTGTAAAAGTAAAACCACCAAAAATAGCATTGTTTTAACTTAAATAATTCGAAAAATTAATCCAATTCATTTTCCTTTCCAAATCTATTCTGTTTGATAATGTGGAATAACTTATGGATTGCTGTTATAGATAAATGGAATTGTATAACACAATATGTTGAATCAACATAACAAATCAATCACTATAAAGGTAATAGCATATGATTGATTTATGCAGGGAAGAAATCATTGAGTCTGTTGTGTTGATTAAATTCAATAATGGCAAAGACAAGCCAATCCATGCAACCTCCAACATCAACACGTCACTAGCAAACATGATTACTAGCAGCTCATGATGGCTAAACCACATTACCCTATATTACAATATACACATGTTTATATCAACTCAATTAGTGGCTCATAACAACACCACTAGTCCTACTCCAAATGGTGGAGGAAGAGTAACCCTAGAAAAGTTTCAGGGCACAGTACATCATTAATCTTGATGATGAATCAAATAAGGCTCTGCATAATTGAGTCATAATTTTAATTTTCTGCCCTAAAAAATCTGTCTCCAAAACCGCAAGAATCTAGTCATTGAGAAAGAACTGGAGGAGCTATAGCACGAGTATTATATGAACTGCAGTGACCACATTTTTGTCCAAGAATGTGGAAGTAAACTTCAGTTGTGTCATTACAGTCATTACATAGTATCCAAACCTGCAATGGTTGTTGTTTAGTTTTCTAAAATCTTCTGATAGAACCATGATATATACGTGTGTAATTAAATTGAGATGCATGGCAAGATTTTCTGTCATTTCAATAAATGGCAGTTAAATTACTCAATTAATCCCTAAACTATGGGAGAAGTTTCAACCCTTAAATTAAAATAATTTTAATTGGGTCCTTAATCATGTAAGTTTTTTCAACTATGGGAGAAGTTTCAACCCTTAAATTAAAATAATTTTAATTGGGTCCTTAATCATGTAAGTTTTTTCAATTTAGACCCTAGAGTTTTTAAAACCGCCATACATTGTCAATATAGTTTCTGAACTAACTCCAAGACCTACTTTTTTAGTTTAGGAATCCAATCCAATTTTTTTTTTTTTTTAAAAATAGTTTGGGAACATGCTTGAAATTTCCCAATTAGTTTAAGATCAACTGAGTAAAAAATAAAAAATAGTTTTAAAACATGCTTAAAATTTCCCAATTAATTTTGGATCAAGTGAGTAATTTAACCTAAAACCTAAAATGGCATGTCCAAACTTTAGATAAGTAGGTTTGATAGAAAGTCTAACTCATCCATATGGTGTTCTTTGTTCCATGGAAACAAAGAACAAGAAGGGCATTCATAATTTAAAAGCACATTTCAAGTCTAATTTGTAGGCTTTCACAGAAAGCAATGAAACGGAGATAAATAGAAGTAACGTGCATTCAACAAGCATTTCTAAGAGTAAAACTCTACCTTTCTGTACCGATAATCATCAGGCATGACAGTTGCTTCAATCTAATATAGCAAAAATAAATTAGTGAGACATCATAATTGTACTAGATCATTTCTGCAAGGAAATAATCTTGACCAGATGATTGAACAGTATAAAAAACAAGAAATCAAGTGAAACTATCTATAGCCTTTAATTTAACCAAGTACCTCTTCATCAATTCTCTTCCATGCCCTAGACATGTCCATCACCGACTTGGAGCATATGGGACAACAATACCTTATCCATATATATTACCAAGTCAATTCAATAATTAAGAATAGATAAAGTTTTGTAGATCAAAGAATTGGTAAATACTTAATACTCACTTGTCACGCTTTAGCATCTCTAGGTAGCATTCACTATGCATTGTGTGACCACATTTCATAACAGCAATGTCTTTCAATGAGTCAAAAAGATACTTTACCAACATAATGAAATCATGTCAGAATCCTTTCATGTTTCTCACGACAAAATGCTAGAAATTCCTTATTTGGTTTAAAACGCGAGACGGGAAAAGAGGGGAACAAAACACCCACCTCATAACAAATGGGACAATGATGCCTCATGGAGTTCTCCACACACAAATGATTATCACGCAGAGTATTTGAGTAGCAACACCCTGTTAGTATTGAGCAATTGATTTGTTAACAGAACAAAAAATTCAGTAACTTATGTGAATGATTATTAGATGTGACTCCAAATTCCAAAGGAAACAAAAGAATCCATCTTAGAGAAATTCAGAGAAAATTAAAGCACAAATGAAGCATATTGTTCACAAAATTATCATATACCATAGATCAAGAGATGACTTTGAAAAATATTCTTTCAGCTCCATTGCGTTAGCAAGCACATCAAATAAGAGATCACTTGAGCAAAAACGAAAATAAAGCTAGAAGTTTAGGAAACTCATACTGTAATTAAAAAAAAAGAGGCTTCATTCCAACTACAAAAAACTGATTTGGAGGTTATAAAGATAAAACAAATTAATACCTCAGAAATAAAATCATAATAAATCAACAATTACAGGGAAAAAAAACAGCAGAGTTAATCAACATAAAGCAGTGCTTCCGAACTTCTGGTGTCACTAAGAGGCTGATAGCATGGTTTTTAATTCTTTCAGGTCGTGTAATATAAACTTACCATGCGAACTCTACTGATTACTATAATTCAAATGTGATTTCAGCACTTCATAAAGAGGTAATAAGTTCAAAAAATACAAAGGTACGAAAGAATTGAATCTTTTAACAATTTGAAAATAACAATTTGCAGCATAACTTAATTTGAAAAGGAAAAAAACAGTCTTATTATACTAGAGCAATGAAAAAGACACAATGGTAGCTAGATGATGAATGCATACCACACTTACTGCAGTGGGAATAATTCTCACGACCACCAAGTCTGTTCCAAATTTCATCACCAAAATTAGTAGCATCTCATAAACTTGTATAACTTAGGCCATAATGTAAGGTTTATTAAAACAAACCGTCAACGCACCTACAAATCCCACAATCATCACAATGAAACTGTTTTTTCCCGGTCTGCTTAATGTGTAACCAATGCTCAGCATCAAATAGAAAACAATAAGATTAACAATCACAAGCTAGAAGCAAACACCAACTGTCAACTCTCAAACAAGTCCATCTCCAAGAAATATGAAGAACCCAAAGTAATAGTAATATAAGCATATTAATGAAGCAAAATTTAATCATATACTGCAGATTCATTGAGTGACCCCTTACATCATCATCGAAGAATTTGCAGATATTGCAGAAATATTCTCCCATTCTGACACCACAATTTGTGCAAACTTGAGCAACCTTCAAAAGAAACAAATAAAAGAAACAATAAGAGAACCACAGATAAAACCATTACCAAAAAAACATAGTTTTTAATCAAACTGGGAATGGATATTAGATACACACTGGCTGCTCTGTGTCACAAACTGAACAAACAACCTGAAACAACATCAAAATGCAAAAACCATATTACCATCATCTCATGTTAAAGGCACAATAGCCCAGGCAGTGTGGAAAATGAACATCAAGGGGGACATTAAATTATCCTTACATGTTGAACGTCCTGGCGGACGAGTTCGTGCCGATCAAAAGGGTTGCTCAGCATGCTCTAATGACGGGAACAACACATACCCACATCAGATTGAAGCAAAAAGACAAGGTTTTTGAGATGAAACACAGAAGGGTGAGAACAAGAAATACCGTTGCCTCGTTATGACAATGACGGCAAAAGTAGAGCTCATTGCAACATGGTGCTCTAATCCTGCATCTTCTTCTATAATGCTTGCACCTACAAAAGGCCATCCACATCATCAAAACAAGAAACCAATGCACAAAACTTAAATACAGTTCCTTAGGTATTGTTTGTGTTATTTTTCAATCAGAATTGGAATTTCACCTCCATAATTCAGATAACAAAGGCTTGCATTAAAGGATTACACGAATTAACAACTCTAATTGGAGAACAATACAAACAACACTTAAGGAACTGTATCGAACTTTTATCCGAAATCAAAACACAATGAATGAAAAACAAAAAAATTCAAAATGAAAAGAATAAGGGCATGGAAGAACAATAATATAAGATGAGGTACCCGTATCCCATCTTCCCAAAATCAAGACGTTCAAGGACAGAACCTTCCATTAGTTTTGGAAAAGAGAGAAGGGGAAGGAAGGCTGAGAGAAGAGTTTCCTAAATTGGAAAGATTTTGTTGGTGTTGGAGATGATGGTGTTGATATTGACAAAGAAAGATGAAGGAGGAGCAAGCCATTCTTATTGTTGTTGTTGTTATTATGTAGTAGTATTTTAATGCAATGTAATGTATAATAGTAGCAAAAATCTTTGGCTACGAAAGTTGATAAGGAATAGAATGTATCCACTTGGGAAGAGAGAGAAAGAAAAGGGATAAGGTGGTGTGGTGGGTAAGGATTGGCATGGCATGAATTGACAAAAGAGAAAGAGTAAGTAATGAGTTTCAACAATAATTAACAGAAAGAGATGTGACCGTTGGATCTACCAATGGGATTTTTAGATTTGGAAAAAGCCAACCAAGAAAACCGTTTTTGTTCTCATGTGTTGTGTTGTGTTTCACTGTCTTGTAAGACAATTTTAACTCATCAGTTGCAGTATTTGTACAATTTAAGAGAAATATATAAAAAATATTCTTAAAAATATTATAAAAAAAGTCCATAAATAAATATATACCATAAGCCTATAACTCTAATCTTTATACGTAGATAAATAAGTAAAAAAAAAAACATGTGAAAACATTATTCTTAAAAAATTCTTATAAAAGAAGCAAGGGACTGAACTACTTGATGGACTGCTAATAATTTTCAAGGGCCATCTCATCAATTATTCATATCTAATTTTTTAAGGGAGAAAAAAAACACTGGGAGGTGTTGGGCTTCGATATTCATGCACCATATGCAGTCCTGATCAAGTGGCAGCGTGGCACACGCATGAATCATGTCATTTATTTATTTATTTTGGGTAGTGGGACTGTGTGATCTACGAAACTCAAGTATATTGACGATAACTTGATAGTAAAAACAATTATGCTGATTATATTGTGAAGTATAACTTTATAAAATAGAGTTCAAAGATTGACATATTGTTTTAGCTTTGATGTAATTCAAATGAAGATCATTGGGCTGGACTATCTTCATGAAAGATATTGGGGCTTGTTTCGTGAGTATAATTTGAACTTTAGTCCAAAATTCATAAGATCGTGTGATTTAAATTAAGTGATATTATTAAGATATGTTTAGGGTCTAAAGTAAAAATAAGTGTGGTTAAATTTAAGAGCCTAAATGAAACAAGTAGAAAATTTAAGGATTTATTTTGAATTTAGTTTTAGGAACTAATATGATATCATTTTACACTTTCAGGGCCCTACCCTTCGTTATTCACAACAAAATATTTCACCCAAATAGTACCGATTTCCGCGTGAACTAATGCTATATAATAAGCAATCTCCACCCAAATAAATTTTGCATTGGAACTTGATCATATATAGATGAAAATAATTCAAGTTTTCGCCCAAGTTCAATGCATAGAAGATGTAAGCATTTCCTTCCACATTGAAAAACAAAGCAGCCGTAGCTTAGTAATGTAAAGATTCTCATATGTGTGTTTGTTAAAACCATAGATCGATTATTTATACCAACTAGTCAATTGTATAAATTCAGCTTTATTATTGAACTTTGCCAGTTTTCGGCAGTAACCTTGTTTGTTTCTCTGCACTGCTAAAATATGCTCTTCATTCACTGCAATTTGTATTAAGATTGAAACTGATTTTGCATGCAGTATATCCCAATTATCTATGATTACATGCATGCTAATTAACCAGCCAAATGACAACTTATGTAGCCGGATGAATGCTAATTAAGACTTGCTATACTTGAGCTAGTAGAGATAACAAATTATTTGATTTCTAAGCAAAATAAGGATGTTAATATATTTTCTTTCTGTGTCCTTTTACCTCTTGAAATTAAACTAGCATCATTGTTATTATATACTCTTGCACCTTCAGTGATCACTTATTTGATATAATGACATTACATTTTGCACACTCTTTTTCTCTAAGCACATCTCTTCGTTACTTTTTTTTTCAATTTTTGTTCTTTTTTTTTACATTTGTTTAGTATTATCATTCCATAAATTATATTCGGAAAGTGATAAAATTTCAACACTACTTTCAAAACTATGTAAGAACCCTTCTGAAAATTAATTTTCAAAAGTATACATAATTTTCTCACTTTCAAATTTAATTTCCAAAACAATAAAATCAACCATATGTATAAGGGTATTGTTGAAATAAAATTTTAAGAGGGCGAGAGAGAGTGAGTGAGAAAGGGGTTTGCTTAGAAAAAAAAGGCACAAAAAAGAAAGCCGATTGATATAATCATGTTGGGCTCGCAGTGGAACTAGCCCAAACATGAATTTGCCAGTTGCATCCCCAAATCATATTCAGGCATAAAGGATTATGCATATTTTGTTAATACTTGAAAATTATTTTTGAAAGACGAAAACCAATTCCTCCTAGATGGATTAGATAAAAATAAATAAATAAGATGCTATTGGATCAATTCATCCTAGATGGATTATATATTAAAAGAGATATTGTAATACTTGTAAATAGCTATTTGCTGAAAATAAAAATAATGTGCTCTTGGATGAATTCATGAACGGTAGTAACAACCATGCAAACTTCTTATTGACATTTATTGAATTAGCTTAATTTCCATTTCAATATAGTTAATAATCAAAATCTTATTGAAAACCCTTCAAAAAAGGATTCTTGCCAAACTATTTTCTCTTTCTTAGTGAACCTAGAACCTAAATCTCAATATTGCTAGTCTTGGAAGGATAGGGGAACCCAAAAACAGAAAACAAAGTTGGTTTGCTAAGGCAGTTTCTAGTTGTGACAACAACTTTACATTGTCTTTTTTCCATCAACGAAGGCAACTAATTGCCATAACAAAGTTCCAATTATAGCAAAGAAAAAAAAAAGTTGGTTCCATGACACTTAATTACACCCATGCAACCCATAGTTTCTTCGCCTCTCCTCTTCATATAAAAAAGAGTTATTATATTCCGACCTTCATCTCTAGTTTCCTTCTTTTTCTGTGTGTTTTCCCTTACTACCTCAATCAAATCACATAAAAACTAGGAAAACTAAACAAAGACATGGGTTGTGGGAAGTCCAAACATGATGTTGCTTCAGGAAACACCGTCCTCCAGCGCAAGAAATCCGGTGTGAGCAGCCAGGAAAATGGGACAGAAACCAAAGACACAAACAACAACAATGTTGTTGACAATGTGAGCTCAGAGGTACAAGTGGAACAGAAGGGGAGTGAAAGTGTCAAAGAGTCTGATGTTGAAGTTAAGGATGATCTAGTAGTTAATGATGTCAAAAGTGAAGCTGAGAAAACAAATGTGCAAGAGAAGGAGAAACTTGAGGGTGGAGAGGAACGGTCTGAGTCAGAGAAATCTGAAGATGAGAAAGATGATTCATTGAAGGAGAATGAACAGAAGATCAATGATGCTGAAACTGTTGAGGCTACAGAAGAGAAAATGCCAGCAGAAAATGAAAAAGGTGCGGAAAGAATGAACCTCTAGAGTTTTCTTCAAATGGAACTCAAAATTCCCATGAACCCTTTAGTCATTTTTTAATAAAGTTTTCTTCAAAAATTTCAAGAACAAGTGGTTGATTATAAAGTTTAAGAACTTTGATTCTTTTAATTCACATTGTCTTACATCCCTTTAACACTGAATTTTCCTTTCTATCTCTTTTCTACTTTCCTCTTTCACAATACTCATCACACCTCATTTAATTTTTTCTATTTTCTTTTCTATCTCTCGTGTACCCCTTAATGGAGAAATTATTGCATGGTGTGAAGTCATCATATGTCCATGGTCATAGCTAATCTTTATGTGACACTTAATCGAGTTTTTCAATTTACACAAAAAATCTTAATAAACTCAGTTGCATGTTACGTGGAAATTGGCTGAAACATTGAACATGTGATGATCCAAGACCATGCAATAATTTCTCCCTTACATGACTTGTGAGAGAATATTTTTTAAATTTTGATTTGCTTTTATATGTGTACAGAGGATGCCAGTGTGAAGAAAGAAGAAGACATAAAAGACACAAAAACTTCAATCTCTGAAGGTGAAGAAAAGGATTTGAAAGCTGAGGAGGTTTGTGGGGTTAACAAAAGTTCACACATTAATTAGTCTCAAGTGCTAGTTGTGAGAAAGGAATTAATGGAAACATGTTTGTGCTGCAGGGACAACAGAGAATCCAACAACCAGCGAAGATGTGAAAGGCAAGAGGAGATTAAGGACAATTGGAGTTAATACAGAAATCAATCTGGTTACTTTTATGTGATAGCTTTTTGTGGCCTGTATTGATCTTTGATCCTACATTTAATTATATTATGTTTCCATTTCCTGTGTCCTCTCAAATGTAACAAGTTGGAGATAATGGAACAGTTATAGTACTTCCCTCATTCTTTTCTTTCTTATGAGAAGCTATAGTGTGGAATTCTAATTTAAAATATTATCTAATCTCTAAAGACAGGAGCATAGTTATCGATGATAATGACAATGTCATTGTACTTATTGTAGCTTGCATCACTCGTAAGATCAGAAAAAAAAATGAAAAATGAAAATTCAAGAGAAGGACAAGTAAAAAATTCGACCCCTTTGCTATGAATAATTTACGAACAAATAAAATCGTACCCACCAAAAAAAGAAAACTGAAGGTCGAAAAAGTATCATCAGGAGAATGAGGGCTCTATAAGCATTAAGTATGCTGTACCGTCAAATATCTTATTATTTTAATTATTGATTTATCCATTGACGTGATTAATTATTTTATTTTTTTTCATCACATCAATACAATTTTAAGAGAGTTTATGTGCCAATTCGAACTAAACTTTTTGAAGGATGAACATTTTTCACATTTTTAATGTAAACTTACGGGATTCATTTTAATTTTGAACAAATTGTAGGCCACTGAAGTTACTACTAGTCTGCTGTTTGGGCAGAATCTATTTTATCCAAAAAGTGGATCTTCTGTATTTAATTTTTCTTTTGGTAAATCATAGGAGGAAAGAGTCCTAAGAAAACAAAAAAAAAAATGCCTCAAATAAGGTATTCATGATAGATAACTCTACTAAAATCAGTATACAACCTGACAAAATTTCTATCTGAAGAAGCAAAATTCAGATTAACATTGTAAAGTCTATAAGAAAATGAGTCAAAAACAATTTATTAAAAAAGCATTTTAGTTTTTATTAAAAACATAAAAGAAAAATAAGAAACCTTTTATAAAATTATCAAGTGAAAGTTTTAAAAAAATGATAAAAAAATTTATTCATTTTTCGTCCTCATAAAATTATAATATGACATTTTTTGTCAAAAACAAGATTTGGATAACCAAAATTATGTGTATAACTTTTTGCATAGAGATTATATGTATAACTCATGAGAAAATATCATATTTATATCAATTATATGTCTAACTGATATAAAAAAATTATTTTAGTAGATTCAGATACAAGCGAAACCTTGCTCGGAACCAAAAAATAATGCATTATAATTTTATGAAGATGAAAAATGGACCAAAAAACTTTACAAAAACAAAATATGTATTTAATCAATTTCACAAGAACGAAAAATATATTTTAACTTTAAAAAAACAATTTTTTCTTCTCTCTTGCATGCATTCTTTCTCTTTCTCCTTACTCCTACAGCATGTTCAGTTTTAAGTCTGATTGTTCTAAAAATCACATTAAAATTAAAGCAAAATATACACGTTTGAATGAAAAAAAAAAGTAAAAAAAAAAAACATATCCAAATATGAGTTTAAGACCTATTTGAACAAATTTCTCATCATAGACACTTATAAAAGACAAAAATAAGATAAATGAAATAAATTTATTCATAAGTTAAAATTAACTTTAAAGAAGCTAATATTACAAATTAGTTTTTACTTTAAACTAATGTTACTTTATAGAAAACCTCATTTTACTTTTTCTTCTCCAATAAATATTTATGAAAAAAATTATCAAAACATGTCCTCATTCCTCTTTCCTCTCTCTTATTTATCTCTACCCTATGTGTCATTTTTGAAATTATGAAAAAATTTATCAGAACATGTTCTCGTTCCTCTTTCCTCTCTCTTATTTATCTCCACCCTATGTGTCATTTTTGAAACTCTATAAAAATACCGAAGAATTTTTACTTTTACTTTATTTTTAAAACTCATATCTTTAAACTATAATTTTAAAGTGACTTTTATGTGAAAAAATAAATAAAAATGAGCCAAACCTAACTTTAACGTTTTTATGTTATGACCTTAAAAAAAAGTTTTATGTTATGTTATGATTGTTATAATTGCCCACACTGAATAAACCCATAATTTTAAAGAGATTGATAATGTAAATATATCTCCGAACAAAATGTAAAATAAAAAAAAATTAGCCTAATAGACAAGGAAATGGTGATGTCATATAATGAAAATAGGTCCAAAAAAAGGTGAATAGAAATTTAAATAAATTGGAGAAACAGAAAATTTGAGTAAAATTAAACTTTGGAAACGGCAATGGGTAAAAGAATTATCACCCAAATGAGAAGTGGAATTCAGTAGAATTTGAAAGTGAAATTATACACTTAACAAAGTATCAAGAATTATTAATTATGAAGTAAAAAAATATAATTATTAGTTATATATACAAGTATGAGCATATGTACACGAGTCCAAGACTATACAAACTCCTTCCAGCCCTAGCCTGTTCAATAAAATTGTTCAGCTGTATGGACCATGAAGAAAGAAGAAATCTGAAGAATAATGCCACACGGCAAACCTCTGGAACATATCATGCAACAGATATCTGATGCCAATTCAATCAACATTAATGGGATTTTCCTGATTGTCACCCTCTCCACTCAATTTGATGAGGGGGGTTGCAGGATCTCTGGACAAGATTAAGTTTCCTCTTGAATCTTTGATGTTAGTATTCTGAACATAAGAATCCATAACAATTCTGCATGAACTTGGCTCATCTGATCCCATGTCAACGCCATAATAGACCAAGTGATCAGCAATGCTATTCCCAGTCACCGATCTGCACAAGATAACCAAATCATATTTCAGCAGCATTCCATCACAACACCAAAATTAAGGGAAACTCAATTTTATTCACACCCATGCAGTGGCAAAATTTTCATGAAGTATACATTTTCAGTGGCATTATGACAGAACAGATAGACTAACCTGCTGCAATTTGGATCCTCACCAGATTCATCACAAATCTTCTCAACACTGTACACAAGACTACCTAATCCGATGTTATAAAGCCATACCTGCAGTCCACAACTTCTTAGGTTCTTGAACAATAGGAAAATAAATGAAACAAGTGCTGCAGGTTTGCATTCCCCGCTATCAAAAAACCAGGACTCCAGGAGTCATAGACCACGACAACAGAATGACCCACACTAAAGTTATCACGTTGTCCAAGCAACAAACAAGCAGATAGATAAAGGCACAAAATAGATGTATTTAAGAGCTTGGAAATAGGAACCTCTATCACATCACTGGGGGCACAGGGGAGAGATGGTATCTCAAACCAAGTCACGCCAAAAATGACACACAGGCACCAAACTATACTAGTCCGAACAAATTAACATGCAAGCATTATTCCTAATGTTTTCAAAACTATCAGAAATGGTGAAGAGGGAAATTTTAGTGACAAATAAACACAGAATTTGAATGCGTAGGAAATGTATGGCTGCAATGAAGAAGATGAATGTTATTACAAACACTGAGAAGAGAGTGGCCATTTGTAATACAACTAGGTGCAATTTAATATATTAATATTAATACAGATATGCAAAAAATATTTCCAATATTCACAAAAATATCTAATGGTTACCAAAGGACAAACAGCAGATCATAGTCATAAATTCCCACAAACAAAGAGACAAACTTACTTTAATTTAAAGATAATATAATAGGTTTAATATACAAATTTCATCATTTCATTATGACATGCCTTACCTCTCTTGGGAAGTGGCGGTATGTCTTCTGCGGTAAATAATAATAGTATGGAGGCAAATGAGGTACAATATCATGGTCATTTGTGACTCGGATGGTATTTGGAACTAGTTTCGTATAGAGAGATGCAAAAGCAGCATTTCCAATACGAGGTTGTCCAAATGTCATAACTTGAACATTTTTTTCATTTTGATTTACCTGTAAGAATCAAATAAGTAACTATTCTATCCCTATAAAATACAGAAATCTTGAAATGACTACATGAGAACTTAAATAGTGGTCTTTAAAAAATAATATAAACACAATTTTGCAGTTTGGACTTTGGATACTATTCACGTGACCAAACTAGTACCATCTTAGGAAATTTTGTCATTTTCTCCTCAAAGGTGCTACTACATCATTGATCCAGAACATAAATGATTTGACAAATTTCCATATTAGCCACCGAATGCATAATATAACACTCCAGTTTTACCCAAGCCTAGGACCAGCTATATAAATTTCTATCATTAAAAATATTCCAAATATGATACTTCCACAAGAAATTCAAAGTCCCTGCCTCAGGCAAAACATAGACAATACTCATGCGAAAAAATTGAAGGGAGATTGAGACCATAAAACCTTGTTGAATAATGCCCAGTCATGCCAAGACAGCTAAAATTATAATTACCGTTAAATCAAGTCCACAAAATGAAGCCATTGCCCCTCCCATTGAATGCCCTGTTGCTATAATTTCAATATCTCCATAAAACTTCTTTGCTCTTTCAACAGCATCTAAAATTGCAGGACGTATTGTTGTATTGTGGTACGCGGTATAAAAACCACGGTGTACCTGGAGACAGTGATAATAATATGTCAGAACTAACACCAATACGGAGCAATTGAGCATAACCTAAGGCTAAACTTTTACACACCATTGCATCATCCATGCCTGGATAATTTATATCATGCTGCTTCCAATATAAATCTTCAATCCAATTCTGTAAGCTGTATAAAAGTGGTTACAAAGAAATCAGCTCATAATATAACTCAAGTTGTCTCGAAGGTAAGCCAAACATCTGACAGACTTGAAATGTTTTCCTTATTAACATGTATTTTTGGACTTTATTTTTCTCTATAGAAAAATTATTGGCTCTCTCTTAGTAGACAAGATATATACTCTAATACTCTCAAAGGTCAACAATAGAAGGGAACTTGTGTTCTCTTAAGAAGCACAAAATCTATAGTTTACAAGCTCTCAAACATGGCTGACCAAGCATTTTTTTTTCGCATGTAGATAATTATGCTCTGGCTTTCTTAATGCCAATATATGAGAATATGTGCCTTTAGACACAAAAATCTATAATGTACAGACAAATCAAATATGATTGGGCATCTGAATGGCCATCTGCAGTATTTCAAAACTAAAGAATGTTGCTGATCAGTTTAGGGTGAAAAAAAATGGCATGCCCACATGCCTGGTGCACATAAATATGGAAACAAGATATATTACTTAACCTCCTATGGCTTTAAATACTCAAGACACCATTGTGCTAATAATACATTGCATGTTAAATGCATTTTCTTAGCTTACAATTACATATGCATCAATGCATGCATATCAACATATGAGCATCATACAAAATTCACATGCATAGCAAAACACCCTTGTTTCTAAAACATAACAGCATTTGTTCTAGGAATCACATACAGCATTGCACTCTGGTAGATACATTTTAATGGAGTCTATACAGTATACAGTTATGAGCCTAAAGTTCCTTCAAAAGTATATTTAATCCAGTAAGAAAATCCACCTGTGTTCATTTGTTCCTCTGAATGCAATGATAATGGCATGAGGATCATCGGCCACTCCAACAAATGCCTAGAATAGGCAGTGACAATTATATTAAAACAAAGTACATTGGCACAAAACTTTGGAATAGTTTTTCTATGATGAGAGTTCAACCACCTGTAAGCAATGCTCGACGTCAACAACTAACTCTATCATTTCAAATCCCTGTTTCCATTTTAAAGATCTTTAGACCAACAATTTTAAACGAACAGACAAATTAGTAGGGCACTGGAATGTAAATAATTCAAAGCTCATTCGCGATGTAATTGAACATGTAAAGTTAAAATCAATATCCACATTTTCAGCACCTTGGTCAAGCCATTACACCTAGAGCACGTCCAAGTAAAAAGTTCAGTTAAATCTGACAAGTATACCTGCAACAAACAAACCTACCTCAGTCCTTTATATAATTCATACAGAATTCCCACAGTGCCCTAAACAAATTGGCTAATGCATGTAATGAAACTTCAGATTCACTGCATCACGCAAGTGAAATTAGTTAAATTCTTCAGTTAATATGATACACTTCAATAAATCCCCCTTTGACTTATTTTGACCATAGCCTGACAGAAATGGGGAGTCTCTCCATCAGGATCGGCACAAGACAAAGTTCCCCAATTCTTAAATCAGTTTAGTTCTGCAAAGCAGATATAAATTCATTGATTCTGATTATCAGTAAAAGAAAGAGGATATGGTTTAAAGTGGCCTACTTAAAGCAGTCTCAAATACGTATTTGGGAATTCAGAATTCTTATAAACAAACAAAAATTCATATCAGACTTACAATTAAAGCTATAATAATAAAACCATTTAGAGAGAGAGAGGGAGTTGAAAGTTGAAACTCGAAAGTTTCATCAGAAACCCAAATTCCAAATTCATGACTGACCCAAGATTAGAAAACAAATAATACACATAAACAATTCTAAATCCTCTGCCTACACATCTTAAAGGTTGAAGTTAGAACATACAAAATTCCCATAGAACTCACCGCAGAAGCATATTCCACTAATATTGTAGCAACTGTATGATTGTATTGGTAATGTTGCTTTTTATGCCTAACCTTGAGTTCTGCAGATGGAAAAAGACATAACATTTCATTATTGATATGCAAACGTGAATGATCCAATTTACACATAAAAACTAAACATAATCCAATGAATTGAAAGATAACAGAGAGATACAAGGCAATCAAAATCTCAAACCCTAGAACATTAACAAACCAGTTCAAGTCTTACCTCTGCCATCAGAAAAGGAAAGCAGGCATAAACAGGTAACCAATATTATCAACCACCTAGTTTTCCCCATATACATACATATATATATACTCTGCAATTGAAGTACACAAATCAAAGGAAGAAAAAGTCAATTTGTTATTATAAAGAAAAATATCAATCACTTCAACAACAACCAAAATTGGGGGCATGTTTAAAAAAAAAAACGGTAACATTAAGGAAAAATTGAAAAAGATGAATACGCGTGTAAGAGGAGCACGGTGAAGCCGGAAACGGAGTTGCGAACCACAAAGGTTGCGGTGGGTTTTCCGGCGAAAGGGGTTTTGTCCAGCGAAAGAGATGAAGGAGAAGTCAAAGAGTCATAACAATAATTTGAAGAATAAAGAAGAAAATAAGAAGTAGGGCAAATACGACGTCGCAGGAGTTTATTTGGTCATTTTCGTGGCGTACTGGAACAGTCTGATCTGACTCAGCTGTTATTTAAATGCCACGACGAAGGATGTGATTCGATATAATATATGGATGTGGATTGTTGAGTGTGTTTAACGTGTGTCCCTCTTGTTCTTCAATTTCTTGCAAATTGTTACTCCTCCTTTAAAATTTGTTTCGTGAGAAGTTTACATTTTAAGCTAACCTTATTATTATAATAATAAAGGACAATTCAATCAAATAGAAGATTTTATTATAATCATTGTTTTCTATAAAAATGTAATGATTATATATTAATATGTAAAAAATGTATAACTTTTTTCTCTTTCTATAATTTAATTTGTTTATTCGCGTTTAATATTCAGTTACTTGTATTGGCCTATTGGGTTTTTTTTGTTGTTGTTAGTTTTAAGTTTTGGATTGAAAAAAAAATTATTTCTAATCTTATAATGTGGATTTCAATTTTTCTTGTGATTTCAATTTTTTTTGTCAATTTTAATGGCAGATTTTAAATTCAAACTAAACAATTAACTTGTTAATTCATAATGCAAGCTCATTTGGCGATACAGGCCATTCTATAGAAATCACAATAATAAAGAAGTAAAATTCTACAAAAAAAATAGCAATCAAAATAATGATATTAATAATAACAACTACAATTATAATAATTTTTATAAGTATTATTGTTGTGTTGATAATGATGATAATAATAATTTAATAATAATAACAATGATTGATAATGATAAAATGGTATCAATAATGTCATTGTTAGTTCTTAACAATGATAATTAAGACATCCAAATTGACTTTCTTAATTAATTTGTTTAATTAATTTGTTTATTTTCTTTGAGCGTTAAAAATGTGTCTTTCAATAGTTCTAAGGTCTTTTTCATGATCTTATCATTCTTCCACACAAAACATTTGATATAAGTTCCAAAAAAAAAACACTTGAAAATTTTGTACACCCTTCATACAAGTGTTATTTTCCACCCCTAGCTAATTCATAGAACTCTAGCTTTGTGCCATTTTCTTGAGTTGAAATTAACATCACACTTCATCCAAGTTAAATATTTGCATTTGATGCAATGGTTACTTCATTTGCATGATCATAGTGCATATCAACTCTAACAGCATCATTGATTATTTTTCGAACAAGATCTTCAGCAATAAGGTGTTAAACTACATTTGACCTGCAACTAAATGAAATATTACTTGTTATTATAGTTTTAGACTCCTCATGCTGAAGCCATAGAGTATATACCCTTTGAATATGGTGCATAATTTAAGTGATTATACACCACATTAATAGTCATTTACAAGACCTTTTTTGTCATTTACTAAATTATGTACAAATGCAGAATCAATAAATTCATTAATCTCTTCCTTATATTCAACAATGTTTCTATGGCTTCATAATTCATGACTTATTCATTGTTTTAAATGTTTAGTCTAAATTAACAATAACACGTCACTTAATGGGTCAATAAATATATGTTAAATTGAGTCACATCAAAAGTAATATAGTTGTACATAACTAATATAAAGTGCAAGTAAAAAGGAAATTAATTTTTTAAGGTTCAATCGTTTACCAAGTATATCTAGATTTCATTCTTAAAAAAATATATATCTAGATTTCCTAGATGATTAAAGAATAGATGAATTTTTTAGGTATATTTCCTGAATCTATAATAAATTCTTTATTTATTTGATTTTGTTTTCCTTTTTTCGGCAAAAAAATGTTTCTGTATTTTCCACAACGAGCATAAGCGAGACGGAGTAATGCTGCGTAAAGGTAAAAGGCCTAGTGGTCATGAACTTGTTTTTTCTGGAGAAGAAGCGATGACGGTATTTTCGCAGTAAGACACAGGATGCAAGTGTTATTCAATATGATTGGACTGGACGTAAAGCGTGATTTTTTAAGTTCACAGTCAAACCCTAGAGCTTAACCTTGAATAGGCGGTGAAAACTATATTTTATATAAAATTATTGGTCAAATCAAAACAAAATATTTTTTTTTCGTAATTGTAATCCATTGGACATAGATCAAATTTTTCAATTTTTTTTCTTTTGATTTTTTTACTGACATGGCAGTATATCCAGATATCTTATCCATCGGGGAAAATAGTTTCCATGACATGCATTCACATAAATAATTGAAAGGTAAATAATTAAACTACCAAAAATATCAACTAAATGGACTCTCTCTAATTTGTTGATTATTTAGCATCCTATGCCCACATATTTTGTTTCAAATTAATATTCTTTTTTCAGTTACAATTCTTTAAATTTTAAAGTTATTTTTTAAAATAAATAACTGAAAGTATGTTAAAAAAATTATGGTGTGTGGAGTATGTTAAAAAAATTATGGTGTGTGGGAAATGTTACTACGGGTAAAATTCATATTAATAATTATAAAATTAAAAAATAGTCTTCACTCAAGGATATAATTTCTAAATAAAGTATACTAAATCCCTTGCCTAAAATCCAATGAAGGAAGACCACATGTAAGCGGTATTGTGAAAACTGACTCAAATCAATCGGTTAAATGGAACCGATGATAAGATCTATTGAAGTTAGCTATCAAACCGTTATGCAATTTACTTAGATTAACTCAACTTGACCCATACGAGTTTGACAAAAAAAATGATGACTTAAATCAACCCCTGGCAGAATCTTGGTAATTCAATGAATGAATGTTTGGTATCCATAATTCCAACGAAGCTTTTTTGTTATAAGAAAAAAATATTCCAGCAAAGTTTTTTTTTGTAAAACAAAATGGTAAAAGCTTTTTTAAAATTGTTAATAGTTAATTTTTTAATAATAATAATATGCTCATATAATATTATTTTGATTTTCATAACAATAATTATGTTTATAAGAATTTTGCATGACTGCAAACACAAATACCAATAGGAAGGAGAGACTTGAGGCTCAAGAGAAAAGGAAATACTTGGGTGGGATGGCAAATGCTTGTGGGACAACAAACATTTTCCCTAGGAACAAGAAAGACGATTTTTAATCTCCACTCACAATTTTTATTCATTATCATTTCTCTAATCTCTTATTCCCTTTTTGTATTTGGGATAGTGCCAGAATGTGTTTGTGTCACTATGTATAATTAACATTAAAGGAGCTGAGAATGATAAAAAAAAAATAGAAAGGTGGAGCGATAAAATTAGTGTTAATGTCTATTTTATTCTTTCTTTTATGTGTTGCAACTTTCTGCATTTACTTAAATGTTTTTTATGGGAATAACACTTATTTTTTTACGAGACAAAAAAATATTAAACAAAAATTAACTTGTGTGGACAATAAGCAATTGCCCTTTAACCTTTATATGTGTTTTAATCCCTACTTTTGAGTATTTAATGCCATTGTACATTTAAGATAAAATCTCGATATTACTAGTTAGTTAAAATAATTTCATACAGATTTAACCACACATTTTGGCATAACCACACATTTCGTGATTCTAACTTTATTTTTTCTTTAAAAAAAGAAAAAACAATTAAAGAAAGTAATGACAACAATTTTTAAGGAGAATTGACAGTAAATACATTTTAAAGATTTATGAAAGAAATAATAACCGTTATATGTAATGAAAGATAATTTAAGAATAAAAAATGTGTATATAAAAAATGATAATTATCTTTATTAGTAGTTTGTCTTTATTAATAATTATAGATAATAATT
This sequence comes from Glycine max, assembly GCF_000004515.6. Taxonomy (NCBI): domain Eukaryota; kingdom Viridiplantae; phylum Streptophyta; class Magnoliopsida; order Fabales; family Fabaceae; genus Glycine; species Glycine max. Next base: position 32,322,344 of record NC_038249.2, read on the forward strand.
AAATATTCAATTCTAAATTATTCTACAAAATCTTCTTAATTATAAAATAAAAACCATTGAATAATTTTAAAATTTTGAATACATTTAATTTTTACTCACTACTTTCTTTTTAAAATATTAGAAATGTGTGTAATAAAATTTATACCATTATTGAATGAAATGTCACTAATAAAACTTTTCTTATCGTAACAGTCAAACTTGGCAACTCCTGTCCTGTTATTATGGGCCCTTTTATCCATGGCCGAAAATTGAAACTTTCCTACAAAAAATGTTATTTCCACCCCTTTTTTATGTAAACCTCACACCCCATTTTATTTTTTAGAAATAAATTTCCAATTTTGCCCTCTACCTTTTCGTGCTGACTTTCCCTCCCTATTTATTTCTCTCACCTTACTCCCACAACACACTTTCACACATCATTCTCCTTCCTTCTTTTCCTCTATTGTTATCCTTCAACGTCGATAGGCGTGTCCATCCCCTTTGCACAACACATCTCACGCCGCCACACATTGCACACGTCTCGTGGTAAGTCATATTCTTATTTCCCATGTTTTTTTTTCATTGTGGCCAATCAAACATGTTTTCATTATGGCATATACACATCGAAAATATGTTTTTGTTTCGTTGCATTTAAAAAAAAAATAGAAACATATTTTTATTGTGAATTGTAAAATTCCACCCTACAATCAAACATAAGCACACTTTGTTGTTTATTATCAACAGTAAAAATATGATTCCGTTAAGACTTTTTTGCATAAAAAATTAGGTTTTATTGTAGTTTTTTGCCCTAAAAGTTTCACAATGTTGCAGATTTTGCCCCCACTTTTTTCTACAAAATTTGTACCCTAATTTACAAAATATCACCAATTTTGCTTCCATGTAGAAAAACTGTCACAATTAATAAAAAAAATCACAATATTTTCTTAATTGTGGCAATTTAAAGGAAAAATTGTCACAAAATATCTTAATTGTGTTGATTTTTTTATGTGGCTGTAAAATTTATGATGTTTTGTAAATTGACGATGGAAAATACAATTAAGCCAAAAAAAATTAAACAAAAAGAAAGGGTGTGAATTGTGAGATTAAAACAACAATCTCCCTTTCCTACTCTTTTCCTAATCAGGGTTCATAATTTGGGCCTAAGGTGTCCACTGAAGACGGGCCCTTAGCGGCAAAATCCATTTCCACATCAATGGCGGGAAATCCCCATTTTCCATTCTGCGTCGTAACCGCACATCAACTTGCTCAATCCAACGGCTACAATCACCGCAACCACCAATCTACTTCAAACTTAGAATTCTTTTTCAATTTCTCTCCATCTCTCTCACACAACCAAACCCTCCCTCGAATAGCTCGATTTCAGATTCTATGGCGAGACCTTCCAAGCCACACTCATCTTCCGAGGAAGCGCTCTCCAATGCTTCCAGTTCGTCCGAGGAAGAGGAGCAAGTCAACGAGCAGATCAATGAAGAGGAAGACGAGGAGGAGCTCGAGGCGGTGGCGCGCCCCGCCAGTTCCGATGACGATGAAGTCGCCGGCGACAATCCGCCGGACTCTGATGAAGATCCCGCGGCCGATGATGATCAGGTCAAAGTCTCCGCTTAGTCTTACTATGTCGTTTGTACTTCGTTACTCGTTCTGTTTTGTTCTAGGGTTTATACTTCACTGCTTCTTTGCTCATGCATGAGTTGCTATCGAGATTCGAGACTGTTCATTCTGTATTTGAAGTTGTGTTTTACTTGCCTTGTGTATCCGCAAAAATGCGGTGCATGCTGAGCAGAGAGAGTGAGAAGCAATGTGCTCGCGAATTAACTTGTTTTTGGTTGGCTCGTGAATTTAAGGGGGAAACCTAAAGCCTAAGCGTTTGTTGTTTGACTACAGGATGGGGATAATGTTAATCCCGAAATTAGCAAGCGAGAGAAGACTCGATTAAAAGAAATGCAGAAAATGAAGAAACAGAAGATTCTGGAGATACTGGATGCACAGAATGCGGCCATTGACGCTGACATGGTACGTTTAGTTCTGTGATGACAATTCAACTTCTTTTTGTATTATAGTGTATTCATATGATCGCTAAGTAAATGAGCCGACATCTAATGCAGAACAATAGAGGAAAGGGGCGTCTGAAGTATCTCTTGCAGCAGACTGAGTTGTTTGCTCATTTTGCAAAAGGGGATCAATCTTCTTCTCAAAAGAAGTCAAGGGGAAGGTACGTTCCTAAAATTTTTCTGAATTACCCCATGGCAACTTGTCCCCTCTTTTTCCTTTGTTCTTGCTCCGAGTTTTATTGCATTTGGCATCTAGATGACATTATAAGTTATACCTTCAAAGTTTAAAGCTCTTTAAAAGGGTGCATCTAAATTGTTATATGCTGGGCAGCTAAGTAGGGGTGTTTACGAGTTGGGTTGGGTAGGGTCGGGTTTGGCTAAACCCGTTACCCAACCTACCTGATAAAAAAATTTCAGATGGGATTGGATCGGGTTGAGTTAATCGGATCTCAATATTTAAAAATTATTCTTTATTTTGTAAAAAATAAACTTTTTTTAGAAAAATAATTTGTTTTTGCCTAAAGCATTGTAAGTATATAATGATTAAATGCATTCAAAAGAGACCAAATTGTGTCAGTATTTGACTAATAAAATTAATGATTTCAATGCTAATACAATATTTTTATTTTATATAAAAATAATGTATTGTATTAGCATGAGAAAATATAAACAAAATCAAGACAGAGATAAAAATAACTTCTTAAAAAAGAAAAAAAATCATGAGTGATTTAATTAAATAATTTAATAAACTATGTGAGCTAAAAATTAATGTGTTTTGTATTTAATAATCAATTTATATATAATAATAAATTTAATCATATGATATGGATTGGGTTGAGTTAAAAAAAAAAAAAAAGAACCCGTTACCTAACCTGTATATGATCAGGTCTTACTTGAGTTGGGTCGGATTCGACTTGAACACTTAAAAAATTCAACCAATATAATTGGGTTAGAACATGGGTTGACCCAGACTTGTGAATACCCCTATGGCCAAGGAAATCATAGAGATAAACTAGCATCAACTAATCAAATAATTGATACACTATCGATTTGTATATGCTCTTTAGTGTCTCAGATAGCTCAGTAGGAGCAGTTGTCTTTTATGTTAACGTCATAGCAAAGTCTACTGGTGGTTCTCTACGAGTCTGATTTCAGAAGAACACTAAAGAGACGACACTGACTTTTTGCTGCATAAAGGAACTTATCCTAACATTTTATGTTTGTGTATTAAGGGGTCGCCATGCATCCAATTTCACTGAGGAAGAAGAAGATGAAGAATACCTAAAAGGAGAAGAAGATGGTCTAGCAAACACACGTCTGGTGACACAACCATCATGTAAGTGTTTGCTTTCATGGATTTGAAGGCTCTATTTTAAGCATCTCATATTGTGCAGTTGTACCACGTACTCTTCCCTTTTTGTATTTAATATGCCAATGCATTATTATATATTATAGGGCTGGCATATTTGCTTTGTTTGATATAACATGCTTTGTTTGACTTCTACAGGGTATATATGTGTATTTGTCTCATAATGCTGGATAAGGATGCATTAATTGAATAAACTTATAGAGAAGATATGCAGAACATTATACTTTTATTCTGTATTCTGGTGGTAGATACCCTCCATTCTGGTTTCTGGATTTCTCATTGGGCTACATGTAGACATGCATCATGGAATCTTTTTCTTGTGCACCCTTCCTGCTAGATGCTTTCTTTGTTATTGTTGACATCTGTTGGATTGCTCTTAAATCAACATTTTTTTTGGAGGGGGGTTGTGTTGTCCAACAAATATGTCAATCCATTCATTTATAATATTTTTGAATTTTTTGTTCACGTGTCATGAATGCTCATTGTTAGTTTTTTATTCTTTACAGGTATCCAAGGGAAAATGAGGGATTACCAACTGGCTGGACTAAACTGGCTCATACGATTGTATGAGAATGGAATAAATGGAATTCTGGCTGATGAAATGGTAGGTGTTTGGTGGGCTTGCAGTTGTGTCTAATTGAATTAACTTCATGTAATGCAAGTTGCTTTGTCATGTGTAATTTGATAGATTGAGATGATTTAGTTACCCCACTCAGAGGGGTAAGGCTTAGATGTTGATAAGTTGGTTTAGCTAAGTAATGACAAATGAATGTGATTGGCAGGGGCTTGGTAAAACATTGCAAACTATATCCTTATTAGGTTATCTGCACGAGTTCAGAGGAATCAAAGGTCCTCATATGGTGGTTGCTCCAAAATCTACTCTTGGAAATTGGATGAATGAGATTCGGCGCTTTTGTCCTATTCTTCGTGCAATTAAGTTTCTTGGCAACCCTGATGAAAGGGTAAGACCATCTTTTCTGGGTTGAATTATTGTGGCAAAGGTTACAATTGATGCTTAATTTGAACTGTTTTTCCTAATGGTTTTGACTTGCTGCAGAGACATATCAGAGATGAATTGTTGGTTGCCGGGAAGTTTGATGTTTGTGTCACAAGTTTTGAAATGGCAATCAAGGAGAAGTCTGCTTTGCGTCGATTTAGTTGGCGCTACATAATTATTGATGAAGCTCATCGAATCAAGAATGAGAATTCCTTGCTGTCCAAAACAATGAGGCTCTACAGTACAAACTATCGTCTCCTTATTACTGGCACACCACTTCAGGTATGACTTGTTGTATTATCCATAATGATGTAGTCACCTGAAGAATGGAGGTGGTGTATACTAATAAACATGGAGGTGGTGTGATGCCAATTTTGTCAATTTAATTGAAATTAGTGACCTCATCTGTATTCTATACTAATCTCAGTGAATTTTGAAACTAGTAGTGATGGAGGGTTAGGCTGCATTGTTTATACTGTTATGATCCTCCTTAGTTGTAGTAGTGCTGGAGGGGAGTGAATAGCATCAGTTTTGGAAATTGCTATTTGAGTAAGGAAAAAATATTTAGAATATAATTAGCTATTCTTCTGGGGAACCTTTACTATGTGGTATGTAGCAACACTTCATTAGAGGTGATGTATTAGGAATTATGTTTTTCTGATAAGATTTTTCATAAACGGTCAATTAAGATTGATTAAATGATTCATAGCTTGGTTAAAACTTAGTACTGTTCTTTGGTGCTGTTGGTTTTCAACTGTCTAGCAGCCTAAATTTCTTAATTATATGCTTTTCTAGCTTATTTTGAAATCTGAACTATTATTTTTTTGTTTGTATGCATCCTCAAATATTTACTGGTGTGTATTATCTCTTTCAATGGCACAGAATAATCTTCATGAACTCTGGTCTCTTCTCAACTTTCTTCTGCCCGAAATTTTTAGTTCTGCTGAAACTTTTGATGAATGGTTTCAAATCTCTGGTGAAAATGACCAACAGGAGGTTGTTCAACAATTACACAAGGTAAATTACAGAACCTTCTTTTGATTGTTGGAAGTCCTTAATGTTAATCTGGCACATAATTGTCATTTTCATTTTCTATGTATATCAAGGTCCTCCGCCCATTTCTCCTTCGAAGGTTGAAGTCAGATGTTGAGAAAGGGTTGCCACCGAAAAAGGAAACTATTCTTAAGGTAGGCATGTCCCAAATGCAGAAACAGTATTATAGAGCACTACTTCAGAAGGATCTTGAGGTTGTAAATGCTGGTGGTGAACGGAAGCGCCTCCTGAACATAGCTATGCAACTACGCAAATGTTGTAATCATCCATATCTTTTCCAAGGTGCTGAACCTGGTCCTCCCTTCACTACAGGAGATCATCTAATTGAAAATGCTGGTAAACTCTACATACATTAAGAGAGATACTGCAGACGTTCTTTTTAGGTTGATGAATAAAATCTGAGATCATTTCCTGTTGTAAAAATATTTTGTTTCCAGGTAAAATGGTTCTTTTGGATAAGTTACTTCCTAAATTGAAAGAGCGCGATTCTAGGGTCCTTATATTTTCACAGGTCAGTTCTGTCAGAGTGTGTGATTCTTGTCACTGATGATTGTGAATACCTTATATTTTGCAACCTGTTTTTGTTTGCTCTCATTTATTTCTGCCTTTTGAATTTTCTTCTGTGCCTAATTTGTGGTTTTTCTCCCCAGATGACTAGGCTACTAGACATACTCGAAGATTATTTAGTGTTTCGTGGATATCAATATTGCCGCATTGATGGAAATACTGGTGGGGATGATCGAGATGCTTCCATTGATGCTTTCAACAAACCAGGAAGTGAGAAATTTGTCTTCTTGTTATCAACTCGTGCTGGAGGTCTTGGTATTAATCTTGCTACTGCTGATGTTGTCATTCTGTACGATAGTGACTGGTCAGTATTTCTAGTAGTTTTGAACACAGCCATGTTATTTATATCTGTACCCAAATTATTTTGTTGATGGTTGGTGCTTTTACAACAGGAACCCACAAGTTGACTTGCAGGCTCAGGATCGTGCTCATAGGATTGGTCAAAAGAAAGAAGTTCAAGTTTTCCGTTTTTGTACTGAGGTTTGCAATTTTAAACTTTATTTTACTTTTCAATTCATTGTTCACTCTGTGTGTTAGTAGCTCATCTAATCATTGTAATTTGTAATGGTACAGTATACAATAGAAGAGAAAGTCATTGAAAGGGCCTACAAAAAGCTTGCACTTGATGCTCTGGTGATTCAGCAAGGGCGATTGGCTGAGCAGAAGAGTATGGATTCAATGAATAATTTTTCTTGTTTCTTTGCTGAAAGTTGTGTGGATTGTCTAATGTGGTTCCATTGATTTTTATGTGCAGCGGTAAATAAAGATGAGTTGCTTCAAATGGTTAGATTTGGGGCTGAAATGGTTTTCAGTTCCAAGGATAGTACAATTACAGATGAGGATATTGATAGAATTATTGCTAAAGGAGAGGAGGCAACTGCCGAGCTTGATGCCAAAATGAAGAAATTTACTGAAGATGCCATCAAATTTAAGATGGATGACAGTATGTACCTATGACTACCTGTTCTAGCTTTAAAAACAATATTGGCATGCTCTTTACAAGTTTTATGCTTTCTTCTGTTTGTAGTTTAGAGTTACTAATACTGATACTTTCTTTTGTAGCTGCTGAATTATATGATTTTGATGATGAGAAGGTAAAGATGACACATGACACATTGTTTTATCTTTGGCAACTTTTTGTATTGCTTTGTATCAACCTACTCTCCCCTTTCCCTGTCTTATCTATTTAACTGACATTGGCATATTAATTAACCTTTTTAAATAAAGGATGAAAACAGATTTGATATAAAAAAAATTGTGAGCGAGAACTGGATTGAACCACCAAAAAGGGAGCGGAAACGCAAGTAAGTGTTGCCCTTTACCTTTTATACATTCATATTGATTTGGTATTTTGTTCTTTTGACAAGATGTGATGCTTTTCTTTTTCTGGGGTTCTTGCTCATAGTTACTCGGAGTCTGAATACTTCAAGCAAACAATGCGCCAAGGTGGTCCTACCAAACCAAAAGAGCCCCGTATTCCTAGGATGCCCCAGTTGTAAGCTTCTACACTTTGATTTTTCTTCTTAACAATTAGCATAGTACCTCTGTTATTTACTTACTGATAATTTTTTGTTCTTTGACGTCTAGGCATGATTTCCAGTTTTTCAACACACAAAGATTGAGTGAGCTGTATGAAAAGGAAGTACGCTATCTCATGGTAGGTGTAATCAAAATGAATTTGCTATTGTTCATGTTTTAGCTTTAGCTCAATGAATTGGTGTATTGTTTGGTGCTTATTATTTTATAAAATTGCAGCAAACACACCAGAAGAATCAGATAAAGGATTCAATAGATGTTGATGAACCGGAAGGTATGTGGGTATTCTCGAGACTAATACTTTGACTCCTCCTTTCTACATGTATGTTGTTAATTCTAATTGTGATGAAATGAATGTTTAGAGGTGGGAGATCCATTGACTGCTGAAGAGTTGGAAGAAAAGGAGCGCTTGCTAGAAGAGGTGAACAATTTCCCCCTTTTTGCAAACTAGGCTTTCACATGGACCCTTTTTTTAATTTTTATTATTTGGTTAATATAGGGATTTTCTTCATGGACCCGGAGGGATTTTAATACTTTCATTAGGGCCTGCGAAAAATATGGCCGAAATGATATAAAAGGTATTGCTTCTGAGATGGAAGGAAAAACTGAGGAGGAAGTTGAAAGATATGCAAAGGTCTTCAAAGAAAGATACAAGGAATTAAATGGTATGTTACAGTTACAGCCAATGTGACTATATTTGAGTGTGGAAGCAAAATACTTAGCCAAATCCAAATGAGTGTTCATATTTGCTAGTTTGTAGTACTCTTTCGGCAAAAATCATTTTTCTTGGTTCATATAATCAGCAACTTGAGTGATTGATACAGCACATTTCTGTATTGATTCTTATGCCGTGTTGGGTTAAAATACAGCACATTTCTGTATTGATTCTTTTTATCATGCATGTGTGTAGGTGTTCATGTTCACCTAGTGGGATAAGGCTTTGTTGCTTTAATTTTTTCTGGAAATTAGTTTCTGTTTAGAATGTTTCAAGGTTCTGCCTAATTGGTGCATTTTTTAATCATTGTCTGCAGATTATGACAGAATTATTAAAAACATTGAAAGGGGGGAGGCAAGAATTTCTCGGAAAGATGAGATCATGAAGGCTATTGGAAAGAAGTTGGACCGCTACAAGAATCCGTGGCTAGAGTTGAAGATACAGTATGGGCAAAACAAAGGGAAGTTGTACAACGAAGAATGTGACAGATTCATGGTACAATTTTTTTTTCTAGGTCTAGCTCCATCATCCTTCTATGGGTTTCTAAAAAAATTGCTATAAATTTACAGATATGCATGGTGCACAAACTTGGCTATGGGAACTGGGATGAGTTAAAGGCAGCATTTCGAACATCACCCTTGTTTCGATTTGATTGGTTTGTCAAATCTCGCACAACTCAAGAACTGGCTAGGAGGTGTGACACCCTCATTCGACTGGTAGAAAAGGAAAACCAAGAATACGATGAGAGGGAGAGACAAGCTCGCAAAGAGAAGAAACTTGCTAAAGTTGGTTTCTCTTCATATTTGTGTATTAATAGTATAAAATTGCAATATGAATTTTTCTCATACTTTCAAGTTTAACTAATCTTTCAGAGCATGACCCCATCAAAGCGTGCTTTGGCAAGACAGACAGAGAGTCCATCTTCTTTGAAGAAGCGCAAGCAGTTAACCATGGACGATTATGCAAGCACGGTAAGCATACTTACTAAATGTGTTATATTCCTTGTTGATTACATAGTTTCTTGCTGCGTTTTTTATTAAAGCAGTTCATGCTATTGTGGCAGGGGAAAAGAAGAAAATAAATGAACATATGTTCTATATTGCGTAGGATAAGGGGTTGTTGGGTTTTAAAAGCCTTGGTGATTTTGATGTGGCCCGGACATGACAACTGATGGTCAGGCTTGTCTTCCAAAAGCCGTGCTACCAACCTGACTTATGTAGGCTCCAATTATCTGTCGTATGGCTAGTTAGAGAATATCATGTAGAAATGGGATGTTGTATTGTCAGTATGTATATCTACAAAAAAATCCTTAGATTTGAACAGCTAGTGAAATGAATATATGTTGTATGTTTGGAAAATCCGGTTGGCCATTGAATTCGCAAGTGGAAAACTTCAATTTGATGCCAAAATAATGTTTTTTACTTGTATGAAATTATATGATTATACAAGTAAAATTCTGGAGAGAAAGAGAGATATGAGTATTACAACGATATGATGGGACAGGTGATATATAAACGAAAATAATTGGTTTCCTTCGCTGCCACTGCCAATAAGTTATTGAAAATGTAGTTGATAAACAATCATCAACATGATTGAAAATCATATTATCAAAACAATTAATTTTACAAGGACAAAGGTATTAGTTTATATTTCTATGAAAGTCTTGAAACATTTAATCACACTTCACCAATATCTTTCATATCTACATTGTGGGAGATTGAAGTTTTAGATGTAATGTAATCATTTTTACGTATTGAAATATAAATTTTCCAACATGATATTTTTTTATATTTGATGAGGTATTTCTATAAACATAACTAAGAAACTAATCCTTGAGCTAGAGATGGTCAAGTAATTCTCAGTAACAATTCTTGAATTGCTAACTAAAAAAGTAAAGTTCATGTTAAGTAGTTCATTTCTCATCTCTGTATATTATTTGTTCCCTTTGTCAATTTCCTTCCATTGCTTAAAAAGATTAAAGTAAAACTTAGTGAAAAATGCATTAGATTAGTATGCTGAGTTGTTTTGAGTAGGGATGCTAGACGGGACAGATACATGTAGTAGTCCCTCGTCACTTCCACATGGTATACCCTTTCATGAAGAAATAAATTAATAATAGTTCTTTAGATAAATGAATAAGGATACAAATTAATAATCAATTTTAACTAGTTCGAATTGGCTTGTTTACAACTTTGCACGTTTGATTTAGATAGCCAATAGAAAACAATTTTTTTTCATCTGAGACATGTCTGCTTATGTGGTGGACATACATCCTCATTCATTGCATATGCAAGAGACAAAAGGAGAGCCATATGGAAAATATTTTTTTTTTTTTTTGGTATAAGCCGAAAACATAGACTCAGACATACAACAGATACTGTACGAGTACACATGTGACAGCAATGACACCAACGCCAAATCCACTAAGCTCCCCCCATCATACAAAGCAAATATGAGGGGCCAAAAATTAGACGCCTTTGCTGCTGCTGCTCTATGCAACATGAACCTAGAAATCGTTAGTACATAGACATGGATGGATCTTGAATTCACATTCTGCACCATCATCATCATCATTACATTTTAAATACCCCAATTCACACTAACTTTCCCCCCCCCCCCCCCCCCAACCCCTATTTTTTTTTTCAACTGTGTACTGTTTTCCTTCACATGATGATGACTAACAAACTACCAGAATGACGTGGGAGAACAGTCATAATTGGATTCAAGAGGCGAACAACAAGTTGCTTCGGTGTTCCTGAGTCTGTTCAGTCATTTGTAGCATCAAAGCTACCCATGGCGTTTGCCTTCTTCTTCTCTCTCCAGTTCTCGCCCCACACTTTTGCCTCTGCAACCGCGCGCTCTCTGTCCAGGTCGCGGTTCCATGGAGTCTCTCTGGTTCTTGCAGTATTTACAGGGCTGTCTCTCTGGGACTCCTGCCTTTCATTATCATCCAATCCCCATTTTCTCCCTGACCCCCCACCGATGTCAATCCTGCCTAACTCGGTCGCGGCACTCGGATCCCTGCTGTCTCTCTTCCTGAAGTCGGGTGAGTTTCTGTGGGTGGAAGGGGAGCCGAGCCGGCGGTCAGGGCTGTCCACACCGTCTGCCATGCTCCTTCTGTCATCCCTGATCCTAGGGGTTGATGGGCCAACCCTGTTGGATTGATTGGCTGCATTTGGTTCGTATGTCTGTGAGGCCAGATATGTGAGAGCAGTCACCACATCTCCAATAAGAGGCCTTGTAGCAGCTTGTTCCTGCAGACACATTGCAGCAACTGCAAGTGCTTGGTACAGTCCTCGCATCGGGTAACGGCCTTGAAGTAGAGGGTCAGCCATTTTGGGGAACTTCCTACGGTCTTTGAAAAGCGGCCGTGCCTACAAAGTTCCATGTCCCAAGAATATGAAGACAAATAGTTGTAAATTTGTTGTGTTAATTTAGAAGGTGATCAAAATATTAACATACAAACCAATTCACGTGATTTATAACCTAGAACTAAGGCTATGTTTTGATAAGATTTTCCATAAGCACTTATAGGAGAAGCCAAAAAAAAAAAAAGGAAAAATGAAAAAAACTTGTAAGTTAATTTTAGCTTATGAGAGAAGTTTTTTTTTTTCATTTGTCTTTCGTATTTTCTTCTAAGTGTTTATGGAGAAGTTTATTGAAACATGACAAAACACAAGGATGATCAAGAGAGAGATACTTACCCATGCAACAAGATTATGCTCTCCATGTGCACGCGTATTATCAATAGCCTTGCGCCCAGTAATGAGTTCAAGGAAGACAACACCGAAACTATAGACATCAGATTTCAGAGTTAGTTGACCAGTCATAGCATATTCTGGGGCACAATAACCATATGTTCCCATTACTCGTGTGGATACATGAGTCTTGTCACCAACTGGACCAAGTTTTGCCAGCCCAAAATCTGATAACTTGGGATGATAACCCTCGTCTAGGAGGATGTTGGACGATTTTAAGTCTCTATATATCACTGGCGGATTTGCCTTGTCATGCAAATATTCCAATCCCTTTGCAGCTCCAGCTGCTATTTTCATCCTAGTGTTCCAGTCCAGAGGCTCCTTGTCTGGAGGAAGATCTGAAAAAGAGATTAAGTGTCAGAAATTTATCCTATGTATAGGCTGAAACCTTATATGGGTTAATTTCTAATAACAAACTAAAGCAATGTCTAATGGTGATGTAAACCAACATTGTAATGAGCTTCTAGAGAACTTATCGAAGGGTCTGTTCATTATGGATACTTAATACCATTTCCAAAGGATTAACAGAATTTTGGCACACTGGCACATAGCCAGTCCAGATGTAAATCACCATATTTGCAGTCAGAACATAAACCAATAAGCATTATGTCAAGCAAGTAACAACATCTAAACAGCAATACAGGAAAAAGAAATTATTTTATTTTATTTGTGAAAACACAGCTCAGCTGTTACTTGTTAGACTGTAACTAAATAGATGAAATACCAAGCCTCGTAAGTGACATCAAAATTTCAGATATGGAATCAAATTTTTCTAGAAGACAGCTCATAACTACAAAGTCATTGAAGACAAATGGATTTGTAGCAAGCCTTATCTTTAATCATCAGTTACTAGCTTTGCTGATCCTAGGAAGTATGTGCCACTAACATGAGATTTGAACGTTTGGGCAGAGATTCTTGAGGATCTCATGAGTCCCCTCCAACACACACAAAAATCCATAAAGTTAGCATCACTCAATGCCAGTGTTACTTCAAGTCAATTTTTCATGGATAAAGTTCCCACTATGCAGATTATGCTGATAAAAAATCAAATTATTTAATCCAAAGTGTTATAAGAAACTTTGGCATGCAATACACTTTGAATATTGTAGAAAGTTATCATGTATTTTACTGGAGTAGCTGCGAGTTTACAAGAAACTTGAAATGCATAATTACATCTCATGACTCATCAGTTAGGTCAATGAAAAACATCCTTTAGAAAGTTATTTGATATGTTAAGTTTTACACTAGTGGCATTGATCCCAATCCATTTATCGTCAAATCTGAACTTTTCACACAATGGGTTTTAAATTGAATCCTTTTCCTAACATTCCTTAGATTCAGCTATCTAATGTCAGTTTGTTACACAGTACTTAATTTAGTATCAAAAAGCAGAGAAGAAGATGCTGATAAAGCTGCAGAACTTTGCATGTGCCACCCTGCAGTAACAGTTTACTCATGATCTAATTCTAATCTTTTATGGAGTATACATCAACAGTTGGTGGACCTTTCCTTTGCTACCAAAAATGCTTATCCAATTGTGGATGTACAAGAGAAGTTAAGATTCATATGGGAATATATTTAGGCGGACCGCCTTGAAATCAAGTTCAGCAGTTTTGAGCAGTAACTATTGACAGGGAGTGGTCCATGTAAGTAGCTAATGGATGAGATTCCAAGCAACACTCTAGATAGCTCAGCGAAATAAGTTCCAATATGCTTTTTAGTAGAGGAATAGGAGACACAGCTGCTTCTAATAACCTCTTGTTAAGGTATCTTCCAGAGATGGGAATCGGGTAATACTTTTTAGAAATACTCCGATTCAAATATTGTCCACTTGACATCTGCTTACAAGTTTTGGATACTACCATGAAAGGCCACATCGGCGATGCACATTTACAAGCAAATGTCATTTACTTGTGATAAAAGAATTATTTTATTAAATGTTTCTAGATCACTATTTTATTCAACATTAAAATACCTCAGTCCTTAAGTCAACCTTCTACTGCTGTAACTAAGGAAAAGAGAGAAGAATAACCTTGCTAGAAACCACAGAACTGCCGAGGTAAATGCATCTTGAGACTCATTTGCGAAAGGGAGACAAACATATAATCATTTCCATTAATGCAGGGAATTGCATAATGCATATGCAAGCAAAGAGTACAATTAAACACTTATTGAACAAGTGTTTATCATATAAACATGGCCCCATTTGGGTAAACAACTTAATTAAGGCCTTATTAAATCAATACTTATTTAGTAAGCACTTATGTATAAGTTGTTTTTATATTGAGAGAAAACAGGGTTAATAAAAATAACCTGTAAATAACCTCTTCCAAACGAGTTCTTACGTATAAGTTGTTTCTATAATCGAAGAAGAAATAGGGTTAAACTGTTTTCATACAAGTTGTAGCTTGTTTTTATAGGCTATACTAGAGACTTATTGAAATGAGCTCAAAAACAACTTGTACACATATGATGAACTATTCTTATAAGATCTCACAAACATTTGCACAAGTTCTTACGCCTTAAGATAAGTCAAAATAACTGAAAATAAAGTCTTCAAAATGCACCCTGATTAACCAGAATTGTAACATCCAAATCATCTTTTAGCTTTCTTCTTAACCAGTTGAGAGCCTATTCAAGGCAAAAATACATATTGTACAACATTTATGGCTTATTTAATCTAATCACTACAAAGAAGATTGATTGAATGATAAATAAAATTGACAGTCCAGAATATGAATACCATCCTAAATCATCTAATGTTTCCAGCCCAGGCCACCAGCAGAAGTAAGCTCAATCAAGCAAGTTCATTGCTACCATTATTGAAACTAAATTCAACTAAAAACCTCATTATGCCAACAATTCTACATAGCAATTTAAGATTCTGCTTCTAACTACTAGAAGAGCACCACTACTGTATGATTTCTGCACCAACAATCTGGCTCTAGGAAGAGAGTCATTCATCAAAGATTATTGCCTGGCAATGAGAAAATCATAAAGCATTGAAGAGTCTAAATGGTTTTCCTACTTCAATAACCATCTACGAATTGCAGCTTTTGCTAATCAGAAACAAAAAATCTATATTCAGCTACAAGCATGCTTATCTATGCCCCAGTTGAAACTCTCCCATATCCAAAGGGTGTCAGGACACCTTGTGGCCTTACCCAAAAACTCTGAAGGCATACTAAAGGGCAGCTTATGCAAACTTGCACGTCCCATGAAGCTAGAAATCTAGAGGCAAAAATGAAAGCCTGACACAGATTATTCAGAAACCCTAGCAAATGTTTTGATATCATATAGGGTAAGAATTCCCAGAACCCTCAAACTCAACTAAAACCAACAGTAAATAATTAGCTACAACTACAATTCTTAATGTCTTAAGAAAAATTCTTATTTCTGAATGTGGTGCATCAAGAGGATATAAGCAAATTTGGTGCATGAAAAATCCTCCCCTCCCTCCCCTTTTCATGTTAAGCTATAGATAAGCCAAAAAGTAATATTCTTCTCATTTGAGATCAGCCACCTCTATCTGCAAGTAAGCACGTCAACTTTCACCATAGATAAGATCATTATCTTCCAAAACATCAAATGGCTACACCAATATATGTGGTAGATTTTAAGGGCTATGTAGGTTTATCTTATTATGGAGAAATAATCATCTTTTTCCAGCTACCTGAGAAAACTTTTGAAAAAAAGGTTATTTCTAAAAATAAAAAACTTCCAAAACATGGGCATAATACAACCATTGCCATGTGGATTTTGGAAAACAATGAATATCATTCATTCTCTATTAAATTACTTTTCTATCTCACCCCCTAAAACAAAGTAAAAAAGGTAGAAATCCAAAAGCGATGACAGATCAATACCCAACAGTCAAAAAACAATCTTCATTGGTCAGCTTCCTAACCAACTGATACATGTTTTCTCATTGAAAGTAATAATGAGTCAAAAGTAATAAGAGAATTATATAATATAAAATTGAATTTTGTTCATTTAACAGATAAACAACTATCAGAACTTACATCATGATTTTGTGAATCTAACCATTAACAATATTTCCATGTCATAAATCATAAAGTATCAACAATAGTGATGCACTACAAAATATTCATATTACTCCTTGAATCCTAGAGACCTAACTAATCTTACAATATTGGTCAAGTTCCATCCATTTGAGAAAGCAACATCATGTAACCAAGCCAAAATTTGCAAGCAGTGTTAAGTGTAAACAAGTAAATAGAATACATCCACCACACAATAGTTCAAGGTAACTATTGATTATCTGTGATATATTTCCATGGGAAATTCTATTATTTTAATTGGAATCTATGATGTTTATTCAAAGATGGTGCAACACCCTTTCACTAGCTGAAGGAGAAGATAAATTGTTAAGCACCAAGAATATAATGAGAAGGACAGACATATTTTATTGAATTGAATGGAAACAGAAAATAGGAGAGAGATCTCTCCTCCATGGGTTTCGCCTTCACAAACTATTTGTCCTTTTACAAAGAGCAAAAGCTCAATCTACAAATGATACAAGGTTGAAAGCCTCTTACTTACATCCTCCTCATATTTATATACCTCTCAAATCCACTCTAACTGCCTAACCCTTCTACTAACCAACTACAATAACTTTCCTAGCTAACTTCCTAATTCCTAACATAATTTGATTTGTAGAAATAGAAAAATGTGATGCGTTTTCTCTCTTTTTATTTTAATGCCTCTGGAATGGTATATTTCACCCTTTGAATTTGAACATGATAACAATCTTATTTGTTTTCTCCCTGCTTTCATGTCATATACAGTTTCCCCCATTTTTATTAGAAAGAACGCAGCCAAAGCACATAATTCTTTTGTTTGATAACAGTGAATTTAACCATAGAATGAAAGAAACGTCCCATTCAAGAAGGAATCCTACACTTTTTCCTTCTCCACTTTATCCTACAAGTTATAGCATTCCTTTGACAATTAAGAAATTAAAAAGATTGAATCAACATGAAATTAAATATTTTATAGCTTTATAATATGAAAGCACTATAATTGAAGAAGCAAAGGTATCAGTTAAAAAAGAATGCAATCTGACCATGTAAATGATCCTCCAAAGATCCCAATGGCATGAATTCATAAACAAGCAGCCGCTGATCACCATCAGCACAATAACCAATTAAGTTCACAAGATTTGGATGATGCAAGAGACTGAGCATAAGAACTTCCACCAAAAACTCTCGATTTCCTTGAAGACCATTTCGGTCAAGCTGTTTTACAGCAACTACCTGCAACGAGAATGATTTCATCATTAAAAATTATGAAAGAGGCAGAGTTATAGTAACAGAGCAATAATCAACAGGAAAATTGAGAGCAGACAGATAACTTTTCTAAGCTAAAATGGAAAGTGAAAGTTGATGAAACCTATCCATATGAAAGGCATTAGGCTGAGCTTCACTATACAATAAATCCAAAATTTTCATAGCAGCCACCACAACTTACTTGCCCTGTGCTCTCAAGGCGACCTTTGTAAACACGCCCAAAACCTCCTTCGCCTAATAAACATTCTGGTCTAAAGTTCTTTGTAGCAGCTGCAAGCTCTCGGAATGTAAATGTTTGTGCAGCAATATGGGCCGTTGGGCCATCCTTTGGAACCGGTGTGTCCTTCTTAATATCAGCGCCATTTCGTGATTTTGATTTATCTAAATGGATAATGAAAGATAAGGAGTTACAGCTACAGAGAAACATATCTGATAAAACTAGAGAATAAAATATGTACAGAAGGTGATATCACGACGTTGATACTGCTAAATTTATAATTACATGTAGTACTTAAACACAGCTTGAGCTATGTTGGTTTAAATTGCTTGATGACAAGATTTTCAATGTTAAATCATATATCACATCCTGCTGTCAGTTAGAATGTGATTCAAGAAGTTTTAACAATCCAATTGTCCGGCAGCAAAAATAGCAGGCCTGGATTGCCAAATTTTCAGTAACTATCTTCTGAATGAACCAAATGTTTCATTAGATAAGGGCATTCTGTACAAATCATCAAGGTTATAATTATCTACTAGACTACCACATTGAACAATCTACAGAAAATGCAGCAATTGAATTAGACGCTGCATCTGCCTTGCATCCCAGAATTGTCAAAAAAAAAATGGAAAACTTTATGAAACAATGTGATGTACTTATCACACCCAAAGGCAAGGACAGATCCCCAAAGATGTTACTAGGAGCCATTAGTAGGAACAAAATCCAATTAAGTGTAGCTAAAACACATCCACTACTTATCAAATCACTTCACTGGCAGCACCAGTACAAGCACAGCCTCAGATGAACCAGATCAAAGCAGCCAACAACTTGGATTGAAAAACATGGCCAGAAAAACCAAGAACAAGTAGAGAAAAGGGGCAATTGAGGACAATTAAAGCCAAGGCAAGTAAGCCATCATAGAATCAAAGAGGGCATGAGAAGGAAAGTTGGAACATTAGGAGGCAGACCTGAGTTAACCCTGCTGGGGAGGTGAGACTGAGGAACAACAGAAGCAGCTTCCTTAAAAGAAGAATCTTTGTTGGGAACCTCCTTGACCCTCACCCCACCACCACTGCCCTCCTTGTTGGATGATCCAAAACAAGGAAAACACCCACCCATATCAAAATCCAGGCAAATCAAAGCCACCCCTCACAAAACCCACCAAGAATAATGCCTCTCATAACATTAAAAAGAAAAAAAAAAAAGCCTTCTTTTTCCAACACAGTCAAAACTCACACCCACTCACACCCACAGAAGAAGACCCATCTAAGAAATCGCCACCAAGAACTTCTCTTTTTGCTTCTATTCTACAACTCACTGTGGATGCCTCTGAACATGATCCTCCTCATCGACACCAACATGGCCCAGAAAGCAGATCAACCAATCGAGGAAACTGTTGTGGTGAAACACAAACACAAGGTAAAGGAAGAATAATAAATAAATATTAAATAAAATACAAGAAAGGCAAAATATTTATATATCTATAATAATAAAAATAAAAAGTGTAAAGGGAACGGAATTTTCAAATTTGGAAATAGAGAATTATTATTGGGGTGGTAATTACTAATTAGGGAACACAATTGGAATTAGAATTGGAATTCATCAATCGCGTTACACAATCCCTATTACGAGGCTGCCATTGAGTTAAGTTGCTACGAAGTTTCACTTTCACCCTGCAACTCTCAATAATTACAAAACATGTACATGTACATTTGTAGTTTTAATAATCATCATCGCGGTCGGGAAGTGGGTCCCGCCCTTACCATGTGTGATGGGCATTGCTAACACATGTTCAACTCCAGCAACGACATACAACTTTTTTTTTTTTTTATGTTTATGTTACAAATTTTACTTAGCATACTAGTATATAAATAATTTTAAATTCATTAATATTTTTAATTAAAAAAATTTATGTGTAGTTATCTAGTTAAAAACTTTGATGATAAGAACTATAAAAAATAATTGATCTCAATTTTCTTCACACGAAGAAGTAAGAAGAAGCCATTGAGGAGAGAGGGAAAGGGATGGAGGCAACAGGCGATGGTTGTACGATACTAATGAGTATTGGTAAATTGTACAGATTCTTTAAATTTTGAATTAAGATTGAAAATAAATAAAAAAGTTTAAGTATTATTTAGATATATGATAAATTAGCAAATTTTATTTTATATTTCTTTAAATGTTGAGTTTTTAATCAAATAAATTTTTATTTTGATAGTTCTTTTAATATATATATATATATATATATATATATATATATATATATATAATTTTAATCCTTATAATATTTGGTTCGTTTTGTATTAGTCAATTTTAAAAAATATTTGATAGATCAATAATAAATTATCTACATATTTTAGGGACTAAAAATTATATTTATATATATATATATATATATATATATTATAGAATGACTAAAATAAAATAATAAGAACCAAAAAGAATTTTTTTTATTTATTAGAAATTCAACATAAAGAAAAAATATATGGGATAAAAATAAAATTCATTAATTATAAAAGATCTAAAATATATTTGAGCCCAAAAAAATAAATTTTAAAATATTATATATACTTAAAAATTATATTTTAAATATCTTTTTAGTCTATATATTTTGGGTTTTTTCGTCATTAAAAAACTATTTTGGTTGCCTAATGGTTTAGTTTTTGAAAGTTATTTTTCCGTTCCTATTGTAAAAAAAAAAAAAAAAAGTTAAAAAATTAGGTAACAAATGGGATGTAACCTCACAACACCAGCTATCATTCACATAGACATATGTTTTAGCAACTAAAATGACCAAAGTAATTTTGTAGGGCTAAAAAATAAATATTCAACATATAGAGAATAAATAGATATTAATGTCAAATTAAAATCCTGCTTCACCATGTTGTAAATCCTTTCGTTTTGTCATTCCACTATCTTAACAATAGAGCCACCACACATTGAGCAAGCCAATTCAAAACCTAAACTTGCTCGAACCAGACCATAAATTGATAATTCTCCTTGGTCTTTGCAATTGATATTGGGTACGTAGTAAGTGTAACAATGTTGGCAATGGCAATACACTGCATTCTCTTATTCAATACACCACATTGAAGCAAAACAATCATCGTTTTAGCCTCGAGAAAGTTTCAAAAGACATTGACCAATTGCTCGTGGTTTTGCAACAAAAAGGTGATGATAATAACTTTGACATCCTTGGCATCTAGGGGTGTATTTGTATTTGCATTTGATGAAAGAGAAAATAGTGAAATATGACACAAGAGAAGGCAAAGCCAAATGCGTTTTGCCACGAGCAACTTTAGGTTTTGAGTTGGCTTGCTTAGTGTGACGACTTTTGTGGTTGGGAGGGTGGCAAAAGAGGATAAGTGATGAAAGAAGAAAATTGAAGGTTTGTAACGGTGATGATGAATGAAAATTTTTAATTTTCTTTTTTCTTATTTTAATTTGACTTAAATGTTTTTTCCTATAATTTAAATATTTTGCTTTTTTAATTCTAATAAAAAAAATTCATCATTTTTAGTTCCTATAATTTTAATATTTTATTTTTTATTTTCTTAAAATTATTTTGTAATTTTAATACTTGAAGTATGCATGTGTGGACCACAATTGACATGTTTAGGGGACACTTTGTTTTGTCACCTCATTTTTTTTAAAGGAAACTTCTATACAATTTGGTCATAGCATTAATTATCAATCAAATTAATAGATATTTTATAATAATGTTATAATGATATAGAAAAAATGTTATTTGCCTAAATTAGGTCTTAGAGTGATTCATGAATTTAATTACAAAAGGTCCAATTTAAAAAATATTCACGGTTTTTAAATAAAAATAATAATTATACCGTTATAAAAAAAATTAATCATACACCAACAAACGATAAGATAAGAAAGAAATGTTACTGGGTATGAAAAATGTGACAATTTTTTTACACTTCACATTGAGTTGAATAGATTTATTAATATTAGTGGTTAGTGACTAGAATAGCGACATGAGTAAATGCATGAAAAAAAGACAATATATTAGGCTACTTTTGCTATTAAAAATATATATATTAGGCTACTTTTTATGGCCTGGTTTACATATCAAGTTTTTTTGGCTGAATGGATTATATACTAAGCTATTTGAATGCATTTTTTTTCCTCTTTTTATGCTAATTTGATTCGAAGCAAAGGAATTTGCACTTTTGTTGTGGTGCATCTCTCTCTGTTTATTTTTTTTTATTTTCTTTTTTCCAATCCTCACTAAGTTGTTGACCAGTCTCATGGTCTAGGTTTGAAATGCTTCATGTTGCGCATGAATGTGCCTGTACGGCTATTTTGTGCTCACAATATTAATTAAGAAATGGAATTGGGAATTACTTTTTTTATTCACATCTTTTCCTTTTGTTACCATGAGTGGGTCACCTAATTTGTTCTAAATACAATTCTTTTTCTTTCTGTTTGCCGTTTTTCCCCATGATTCTTTTCATGGTAGTATATCTTTTTTTTATTATTACTATTAACAATCCTTTTTATTTATTTATAATCTTGTTACGCGTATTGAATTATTCGAGTTGCATTACGAGTCTACACGTGAATCACGGAGTTGTTTACTTAACATAGCTAGCTGTGATTTTCACAAACACAACAGCTTCCTTTTAATATTCTTTTGCTTCTTTTTTTTTTTTCTTTCTGAATTACTCTTCTTTTTCTATTAACAATATACATATATACTAGCATTTGAATTTATATAAATGCATGATATAATATATCTATATACAAATATTTAATTTTAAAAAATAAAATAACTTATTTATATTTTTTGGTACAATGGCAATAATGAAATTTGAACATAATATCTCATGCAAACTCCTAAAACTCTACTATTGTGTGGATCCTACTGAGTTACTTATTTATATTATTTCAATGAATTAAATTAATTGAAAATATAAAACTAACATTTAATTTGATTAATTTAAATTTTAAATCAATCATACCATTATAACAATAATATTTCAAATGAAAAAAGTGTATTTTTAATCTTTATACTTTGGGTAAAATGTGATTAAGATATTTATACTTTCATGTTGTTGAATTTGGTTCTCAAGCTTTAAAAAAATGATGAATTTTTATAAAGGAAATCGAAACTAAATCCCCATGTTGTTTGAAGTTTGAAGACTAGATTCACCTTGACTGCATTTGAGATTCAACCGCATTTTTTTTCCCTCTATTCTAAAGATAATAGAGTTTATTAAAACTTAAAACAAAATAGAATTTAATTTGAATTTAATGATAATGACGATGATGAATGCAATTCATTTAAAATTTAAAAAAACAGTAACTTGGAGTTTAGATTGTACAGTGCATAATGTAAAATTTATGTATATAGTTATAATTATAACTAATTCATAAAAATAAGTGTTTCTGAATTTATAAATTACTCTAATCAAAATTTATATTAAATAATATAAATTGCACTGTGAGGTTATTTTTAAATTGAAATGGTTAAGCAATTAAGAAAACCAAGTATACATATAAAGATAAAAAGTGATTAATTTTAGATGATTGATAGAAAAAAATTTGGTTGATTGCAAGGATAAATACTCTTTCACTAAAAGATTTTTTTGACTTGGATTGAAACGAGTTTTTTTTTATCCATTTGAAAATCAAGAGCGCAACACACACACAAGAATGAGCCAAGTAGATTATTAGATCTTAAAATAGAAAGAAAAAAATCTAATTGTGATTATAATTTTGTTTATCTTAGTTAGTTATTTAAATGGCTAAAATTATCTCCTTTCATTTTTGTACAGTTTTTTTAATTAAATTTTATAAAGCAGTGCCTTAATAAATATATACAAAATATATGTAAATTTTATCAATTAAATCATTAAATTGTATAATATTATCTTTGTAATCAAATATATCAAATTATAGATGATTTAAACATTCATAATTTTATAATGCATATGAATGCCATTTCATGTCAACCAGACAAATATCATTATCATTATTATGATGGAAGACTTTCCTTGAGCTGTAATACGTCGCTTTAGTTGGTTGGAATGCTGATTTTGTTTCATATAATTAGCAAACCTGCACAAAGTTTTCTTTCAATTGTTTTATTTAGATTGAAATTTGATGGGTTAGCCTTCATCTTAATTAGTAAATGATTTGAATTATTTTGTTATTAAAAGAAAGCTTCGTTTCCCCCCGAGTTTGCACTTCATGTTTTATTTTCAATCAAGACAAATAATGAAGATACAAGTTTAGCAAAGCATCTGTACTCGACAATGACCCATGATTGTAAATATTATCAAAAAATAAAATTAAAAAACATCAAAATATCTTAGTTAAACTTGAATAAAAACATAGAAGCTTGATTCAAGCTAATTTGAAATATTTTTCCAATAAAAACACACAATGTGTTTCATGAGTTTGATATTAATGTCAATGTACAATAAAATTTGAATTAGAATTTTTTATGCAAATTACTTTAAAAAAATTATTACTTAGTTGACAATAATGAGTATTTTTTTATGCATAGAAATAGAACTCAAATTTTACAAAAAAATTTATAACAACACATTTATAATGTATTAAACTAAACCATCTTAATAGCGTAATGAGTAATTGAACATCACCATTTTGTAAGAAAAATATAAAAAT
Source organism: Glycine max (assembly GCF_000004515.6). Lineage (NCBI taxonomy): Eukaryota > Viridiplantae > Streptophyta > Magnoliopsida > Fabales > Fabaceae > Glycine > Glycine max. Next base: position 32,346,564 of record NC_038249.2, read on the forward strand.
TGTTTGGAATTACTCAGTGTACAACATTCACTTGTGGTGTTAAAAATAATAATTCAATTAATCTAAAGCAATCAATTCCATCATATACTTACAATATTCTTTTTGTTTAGTAAAATAGTGAGTTGCACATCTTAATAAAAATATATATTAGTGTGAAGGAGTAACTAGAAATTGTTGCACAATAAACCTAGATAATGATAGATACAATAAAGAGCAAAATGACAAAACAGATAGATAAAAGACAGAACAAAAAACGTGACACAACTCATAAGTTCACCCAGCAGCCAAGGGAAGAAAATGGTGATCAACAACTCAATGTATAAAAAACAGATACGCCAAACAGTGCCTTAACTAAGCCTAAGACCATGCCGACATGTTTGCCGGCTACTGTTTTAAGGTCAATGTTGGGCTTTCATTTTCCATTAATAAATGAAGAAGATTACATATCTCATAATGCAAGTCTAATTCCTTTTTGTTTTGGGTAAGTATATTAATTTCCATTGACTATGTTGGAATTATACTGTAACGTTTGACCAGATTCTTTTAGTTTTTTTATTATAAAAAATCTAGTTAATGTTAAAAATAGAAGTAAAAACTTTTAAAATTAAAATTAAAGTTATTAATTTATTTATATTTTTTTGTCAACTTAATAATTGCTGTTAATTTAAAAGTTATTAGATAGTACATTATTGATCATAATATTAGAATTTAAAAGTAAAAAAAAGGAAAAGGAGAATGAAAAACTCATAAAATTAATTTATCCGTGAATTCTTCTTTCTATATGCTCTTATTTAAAAAAGTATTTTTATTCTTAATAGTTTTCTAGAATTATGTTTAACCTGATATGAAAACTAAAAAAAAAAAGAAGGTTAAACCATTAATTAGTTTCAATTAAAATTTCTGTAAACTACAAAAGGACAACACAAAAAAAAAAGTGAAAAACTAAAACCCCAAAAAGGAAAACAAAAACAAAAATCGTTGACCTTGAACTTTTCCAAAGGTTGGTGGTGGAAAGACAGTATCGAATTTGAGATTATCTAGATCTTTACAAAGTAAGCCTTCAATTCTATGTTCTGTTCTGAAAAGCAGAGAATCAATTGTTGTGCTCGATTTCAATTTTAGTCTAACTTTTCGTCGGTGTGAATACAGCAACGGAATAGAAAAATTGTTGATAATATTATCGAATTTATTTTTAATTTTTTTGTCAAGTATATTTTTATATTCACGTATAATTTTATGTAATAAATAGTTGTCTTTACAATTTTTATGACGTGGATAGATTTTACGATAACTAATTATAATAATAAAATTTATTTGTTAAAATTAATTTGTGCAATATATAGGTTAAAATACTAGTTTAAAATGATATTGGTTTGCGATTTTTTCTTATTTGGTGCGACTAGCCTCTACAAACAACTTATTTGGATTAATTAGAGCTTGTGAGGTATTTTTGGGAAATCTTAGGAGTTATGATAGTTCATTATCGTAAGCTCGATATATATAAACCTTTATACAAAATAAATCTTAATTTTTCATTGTTAGTAATCTTTTTGTTTTGTATATATTTCTTTTTACTAAGAATATAATTTAATTAAATAAATGTAATTATATTTTATATGTTTCTAGTAATAAGTAAATGAAAGAGTTATTTTAGTCAAAAGACAAATTTATAGGGGGGGTTTCAATAATAGTTATGCCCTAATTTATTTATTTATTTATTCTTTTGGGTGAGATGGAGAGCCCAGACTCGAGGAAAACTAACTGAGATGGGCTTAGGGGTAGTGTTTTCAAGAGCCAGCCCTTGGATTAATTAGGCTTCAGTAACATAAGCTCATTTTAGGCTATTGCTTTGCGCACCCAGCAAATTGCTGGTACATCCAGCACAAGATGACAATTTCAATATTGTTCTTCTATAAAGCTGATATGGATTGCAAATCCATAAGCCCATTATGGATTGAATCCATATGACATACGGAATGGCAATATTAAAATTATTCATCTTATACTGGATGTACCACCGATTTTCTGGGTGCGCAAAATAATGGCTGTCATTTTATTGTTGTTGGACCTAAAACTAAAAAGAGCTTACGTTTTTGGTGTGCTACAGAGAGGTTTCAACGGACATTACTTCCTGCATCTCCTTTTTTTTTTTTGCACCCCACAATATTTTAAAATTCCCAAATTACCCTCACTTTATTCTGAAATAGTCATTATGAAAATGTATATGTATTCAAGAATAATCATTCTGAAATATTCTGGAATTTATTTCTGAATTACCTATATACGTTCAGAATAATTATTTCAAAAGACCAGAAGTGTATAAGTATTTCAAAAACCTATTTCAAAATAGGATGGCTGGATCAAGCTACCTATGAAATTGAAATTAATGTTTCATTTTATATCTTTTTATTTAAATTTGATGTGCTTAAAATGTATTATTCTTTTGGTTGATAATTTTCTTCTTCTTCTAATGGTTATATTCATAGATCAATGTTAAATAAATTTTTAGTTAATTATCACATATCAACATGCAATGAATATTTAATAATAAACGTATTAGTTGTTTTAACAAGATAAGAAACATAAAGTTAAACTTAATTATAAAGAAATTAAAACAAAAAATTAGTATATTAATATAAAGAACATAAATATATATTAATAACTAGTATAAATTAATTGTCATCGTTACTCAAGATTTTTTAGGTGTAGGGTTTTAGATTATTTTAGAAGAATGAAATTACTACTATTAGGCTAGTTCAGGGCAATCATGTGTTTATAGTCCCAACTATTATCTATATGATACATACTCAAAAATTTTAATTTACGAAAAAAATTAATAACACTCAATGTGTCTCTGAAAATTAATGGAGATCACATGGTAGTTCAGAATTACCAAGTAACCTGTTTTAATATAGCCCCAAAGGTGCACCAAAAATTACAATGCATAAAAATATAGTTAATTATTACGCCAGAATTAGTTTGAAAATTTCATCTATTTTGTCTTTACGAAGCTACCAATTGCTACTGGGGCATGCAAAAGGGATTCGATCTTGCATTCCCACAGCTAGATTACCAATTGTGTTATTGCTAAAGTGGCAGTTTGATATAATACACATAGTGACCCCTGTTTTAGTTGGAATGTGATATATAGATGTTTGATTCTTAGTATATATCAATTAGATATACTCAGGTAGTCAGGTTCCATATGTTTTAATTTGTGTTCTAGATCTTTGAATTAAAAAGAAAACAAGTATGACTGATCGAGTGCATAGATTAGTTGGTAAGGATTCAGAGTTATTTAAACTTAAAATAGTAGTTTTGAATTCGAGTTTCAAAAATACAGCTATATATTCAAATTTATTAGCGAGACCTCTCTGTCATCCTTAATCTTACCTGGTTTGAGCTTGAATCCAAAATCAAAAGGAAAACAAATTTATTGCATTAACTAGAGCTTAACCAAATTTATAGAATTAGGTATCGATATAGAGAAATTACAATTGAGTTTTAAACTTGAATCAAAATATTACAGGAGCCATGCAATGTGCTTAATTATTACGATTTACTAAGTTTGCCAATACAATATAACACCAAAAAAACAATAACTTCAAAAGTTAGTGTTAAAAAAATTAAGAGCAAAATCATATTATTAAGACAATTTTTGACACCCCCACTACTTACACGATAAAATTTACCAAAACACTTGATCATTTTTTCCCCAACAAAATCAAGACAAGGGTAACAAGGTTTTGTGAATATTGTTTTGGGTTGGTTGCTAAGACCAAAATCCCTTAACCAACCTATTAACCCAAAAGACAAGACATGATGGCTAAATCGAATAATAAATAAATAGACTCGATGGTACACTAAAGATGATACACGAGTGAAACATCAAATACTAATCAAAATAATACTAATAATTAATATTTAACCGATATAAGAAAAAGACGTCAAATATAAAAGGGTTTACGTAGGTTCTTACTCTAGATTTCTAATAGTTCACCGCCTTATGACTACTCTTACACACACTAACTCTAGATTTATAATAGCAGCACGTTTTCCCTTTAAAAAAAAGGTAGTCACCATATCTTTTCCTCTACCTAGAGTAAAATGCACACCAAATATCCCCACTATGATTTGAAGACGATTGGAAATATTATTCCTTGAACTTATGCGAGACAAATATAAATATTATTTGTTAGGGTTAGCCCAACCCTAAATATACCCACCTTAAAAATAATTTACTCGCTATACTAATATTTTAAAAAATAAAAGTAATAATTTTTTGACTTTTATGATGAGAGATTGTAAAATTGTTAAATAACTTTGATTTTAAAGAAACTTTCATGATAAAAAAAATCAGGCCAAATATCTTATGACTTTTTCTTCTTTTCTTATATTTGCATCTTAAAAAATTGAAACGATAAAATTTAAATGAAACTACAATCATTTGCATAATTATTTTTGGTAATTAAAAAAAATCTCTTCCTAAAGATCCTCTTTACGTCTAAATAATATTAGTTGGTCTGCCATGTCTACCCTTGTTGGCTTTCACCATCCCCTTTAACAAAGAAAAAGTTGAGCTTTTGAAACTTGAAAAAGATGGTAAAGCATTAATTCAGATAAAAGCAACAACCAACGTAAGGCAGAGTCAGCCCTATGCTTAAGCTTATAGCTATATGGAATATTGCAGTTGGTTTCGAAGAATCCTTTCCTTGATTACTAATTGACTAATCAGGCAAATAAGTCAATTTTTGTCCCATATATTTTGGCATCAATCAATTTAAGCAAATGAGTCACACCTTTATCACATTATTATTCTATAATAGGTCATGATGTGATGACATTTTTTTTTTGTGTGGCAAAATAAAATGATGGGCAGGGTCACATTGGGATGCATGTTTCTCAATTAGCAGTAACTTGAACTCACAAATTTTACGTACCTAAAATAGTTAATAATATGAATTTCACGCAATATTTTTTGGCACAATGGGATGTGACTCAATCAGTATTCGTTTCACATTTAAAATCTACGCACGAAGTCATCAGGAGAAAAGAATAAATGGCAATTGGCAAAACCAAGAGTCAGTGAAACATCTATTTATATTTTAATATTTATAATAATAAATTACTTCTTTCATTTCTTTTTTTTATATCTCATTCAAGGTTATAACATAAAAAAGTGATTAATATTTATATTTTTATTAAATTTATTTACCATTTTTTAACAAGTACGTAATTTATATTTTATTTTGATATTTCATATATTTATAAGAATATTTTTTTATGAGTTACATATTTTTTTTTATGAGTTTATAAGAATATTATTGATAAAATAGTAACTAATAGTACTATCTTAAAATTTAAAATGATAAAAAATAGAAACATATAATATTTACTACTTATAGGATCTTCTACGGTTAACAAAAAGTGATAATTATAATCACGTGAACGAAAAGCATTGTTTTAGGTTGTCCAAAAATAAAGAAAAACATTTTTTTAGTCTCTATTGATAATATTATGAGTTTTGTGGGTTCAATTCCCTCCTAATTCAATTTGCATGTTTAATTTTGAGTATATAATTACATTAAATACTTAAAGAATTTTTTTTATTTATCCTACTTAAACATAATTATCTTCATTAAAAAATACATGATATAAAAGAAATATTTTTTGACTCTATTGGTAAATATTATATATGATTGTTTTAAAGTGAAGAAGATATGCATTAATTTACTTATAAAAGGTAAAGTGTAATTATAACTGTTTATTAAATTAATTGTTGAGATTGTTATATTATATATATATATATATATATATATATATATATATATATATATTGTTTTTTTAGTTGTTAGGAATAACACTTTAAATTATTTTTAAAATAAAATAAAATAAAATAAAGAAGGATAATGATTAAGTTAGTGAGATTTCAATGTATGAATAATTGTCATGAAATTGATACTTGACTTTTGATAGAAGATATGTGGCATTTTAAAAGTTTGAAAAATATGAAATATAATTAATTTCTTTCTTAGAAGAAGACACGTTGCTGTATAAGAGAAACATATATATGATGAAGAGAATTTTCAATATCATTGTTGCAAAAAGGATAAGATGTCCCTGAGAAATCAATAATTTCTCTCTTCTGTAAAGTTAATATACTGTTTTGCAACCTATCGAATAATAATTTCTAAGAGAATGCCAATACCTTTAATAATACATTCTATTGTGAAAATAAGATATATCTCTTAAAGTGCATCATATGTTTTTCTCTTATCCAATTGTTCTCATTCGTAGAGCTCCTGAAAAGTGTGAGAAGAAAAATCTTAGATGACAAGTATAAGAGCTTTCTTTTCTTATTTTATTTTTTTAATTGGATATAGGATTATTCATACTAGAGAGACAAGTTTAATAGCTTTCGTTGGGCTGTTTTTTTATCTATTAAAACTCTCATTTATTTATTACCTAAAAAATTTAACACAAAACACAAATAAGTAAGTTAATAAAAATCCTAATATTTATACATTTAAGGTTAAAATAAATTAAAATTCATAAAAAACAGTCCTAAAATTATAAAAAAATAGTGTATATATATATATATACGCGCGCGCGCGAGAAGCATAGATATTGAAGGGCCACATGATAATACATGTACATATATATTGATGGAACAACACAACAATAAGAATATTTCTATTCGATGGGAAATTTATCCACTTTTATATTCGTATATCAATCAAGGAATATATCCTTCTTTCGAAATGATAAAGAATGAAACATACATACATGCCATTTTGTGCCACGTACACCACCATAAAATTTGTCAAAATTTTAAAATTAATGGTATGCATGGATGCTCATCATCATCCTCTACGTAAGTCAGAATCCTTAACTCTCACAATTCATTGCAATTTTTTTTTTTTGAAGAGACAATTCATTGCAGTTAAATCCTATTTTTTTTCTCCCTCCGTTAGTTCATATATACCAGTACAATATTTCAAGAATATTGTTATATATTAGTGGAAAAAATATTAGTCCACAACACAGTATTTTTTTTTGGATAAGCAAATTTTTTATTACCATTTCCCAAAAAAGCACAAGACGTGCTATTTCAGGATTCAACATTACAGATATTCTAAAAAAAGTATTAATTAGCAATATTAATGTCTGTAGCATGCAGTCCGAAGAAAATATTGAAAAGTATTAACGCATTGCATTTATAATTGGGAACTCTCATACTGAAATTGAGCGTAGGAAAGAAACACACATCAAAACCAAGGAATTGAGATTTTGATCAATATCATCTCACTCCAAAACATTACATGCACTTTTTCATAAGATTAGGTTTAGGAGAATATTTCACTTAATTTTTAATTTTTTTTATAACTATTAAGTAAATAAATCTTTTTTAGTAATTTCTAAAAAAAATTATTTCAAGTAGTGATTTTTAAAATGCTAGTTTCTAATTTATAATTTTTTATATTTTCTTTCACTTTTATCTTTTATATATTTATTCATTTTATTAGCTACTTTTTAAAAATAAATTTAAATTTTATTATTTTTATATTATTTTACAATTTTTAACTACTACAATAATTAATTTTACTAAATATTTTTAATTTACTAAACTAATTTTTCAGCTTTCAACTGGTAGTTAACTTTTCAGCTTTTAGTTAATTTTTTAATTAATTTTACTTAACCCAGTCTACGTTATTTTTTAAAATTTAGTTATTATATTATCACCTGTTTTTATATATAAAACTTTTAAAATAAAGTTGTTCCAAACATATTGTAGATACATATATTAATATTGAAACATTGCGTTGCACCCAAAAAGTTATAGAACTAAACATTATATTAGAGCACACTCTCTAGATATTATTCTGGTACAATGTAGGTTCCAAAAGCCGCCGGGACTCAAAAAAAGAAGAAGAAAGAAAACTAGGCTATATTACAATACAGATAATCAACTAGGTTTCAGCTAAGGCCGTGTTTGGTTAGCAGTTTGCATTGCCCTAGAATGTGACATCACGTTATGTACGTAGGAATACATGATGAGGTTTCTAGCTAAAGCCATAGAGCACCAGCATCTCTGAGCATTTTCTTGAGTGAGCCATTGAGGTGAAGGGTCATGACCGTGTTGGCTGAACCCACAAACTTGCCACCAACGAACACTGCTGGCACAGAAGGGTTGCACCCGAGTCTCATCAGAGCCCATTCCATTTCCTTCCCTCTTGTGTCCTCATCAAGCTCATAGATTGCGGGGCCCACACCTTGCTCGTAGAACAGCCTCTTAATTGCATGGCTCATCCCACACGAGCTCTTGCTGAAGATCACCACAGCTTTTTGTGATGCCAATTTTGTTATGCGTTCCATCTTGGTATATATGTATGTATGTATATTTTTTCTGTGTACTTGCTTAAATATGTATAATATGATATGGCTTGGTGGGTTGTTTCTTCTAAAGTAGTTAGTGTGTAATTGTATGAGAAATAAGAGAGAAAATAGATGAAGAAAATGAGTGGAGTAGTATACTAGCAGAAGGGGGTGGTTTATTATTTTGTGGTGTCACGTAGAAGGTTGAAGGGTTGTGTTGATTTTATATATACATGTGAAGAGTGAGGGCATGCATATATAGTGATGAAAGGGTCACGCATTTGGTGATCCTAAAGAAGAGGGGAGCTAGCTAGTGCAGGGATGAAAAGGTTGAAGGTTCTTTTGCATGAGTTGATGACCAAAATATCCTTGATTTGAGAGGGACTTGTGTGGTGTGTTAGTTGCTAATATAGGTAGCTACTTGTGTGACAAAGAATCTAATAGGCCATGAAGATAAGCCAAACACTGTTGGAAATGGGACCACGAAAATTAGAGGGGGAGAATAGGAGAGGAGCGTGAGGTGGTTCATGTGGATGAAAATAACATTGATTACGTGGGTTTGATGGTGCATGAAGAATGTCAACTTTAAGAGAAATTCTAAAATACTCCGACACTAAATATTTTGGATAGCAATACTAAGGAGTTTCTTTTTTTAAAAAATAATTAATTAATAATTTTATGAATAAAAAAATTCAACGTGGGAAAAGTTAACTGTTTTAAAAATAAATTCACTTAACTAGAATTGAACTTGATAAATACAGATCGAGGGAGTTTTAAACAAAGAAATAATAATATTTGTTTTATAGTTCTATCACTCTATGACAGTTCAGATTGATTATAATATTATTTTGAATTTAGTAACATATATAAAAATTAGGTGACATCATTTTGTTATACTTTAAAAATTAAGTTATTATAATAATTTTGGAATACGTTAAGAATATCTTTAATGCTGGATAGCGGAATACATACCACGTGGGATGAGCATGGAGGTTGGCACATGGCAGATACGGATATAGTTGCATTCCCTGATGTGAATATATAGGAGATTTGGATATATGTAGTGGAGTGATTAGATCTTATATACCAAACAAAAAGAGAAACTCCCTCGACTTATGGAAAAGAATTAAGATAACTTACATTCTTTTTGGAGGTATGCATGGTATTTGATTTTTGATGTTTGGTCGAATTTATTTTAAAAAATTATTTATTTTTAGTTTTATTTATACACTTAAATTAAAAGTGACTGTTTGTTTGCTTATTTTTATAAGACTCAAATCATGCATAATGTCAAATACTCTTAATTAAAAGAGGGGCTATACTTGATCAATCTTTTTCCATCTCAATTTAATCAAACTAATTAGGATTATCTTTTTAGTTTAACAATTGGTTGCACTATGTTTAATGAGTTCATTCAATCATAATTCCTCTATACAAAAAATCATGTCAACAAGAAATATTAGCTTTATTACAAATAATCGACATCTTTCTCACACTTTTCTAGGGATTAAGTGTTTTTCTCTATTCACCAAATAGTGGATTTGGTTTTCACTCAACATCATCACATGCTACTTAATTATTATATGCTTGACATTATTATTGCACAGCGTAATTAGGGGTATTTTCCAAGTTGCAATGAGGATAGGGTTATAGGAAACAAAATATAGGTTAAATATTTATTTTGATTCTTTATTTTTATTTTAATCTTTAATCTTTTAAAAAGATCATTTTACTGCTTTATCTTTTTTAAATTGATTTAAAATAATTCTTTCGTCTGTTTTAAATTAGTTTCGTTAATAATTTAAAGATATTAGCGGTTAAATTAAAATTGTCACAAAATATGTGTTTATCTGTTGATATCTTTAAATTATTAATGATGTTAATTAAAAACAAATAAGAAGATCATTGACTCAAATGAACTTTTAGAAGATTAAAAACTAAAATAAAAAATAAAATAAAAGACCAAAATAAGCATTTAGTCAAAAAGATATTTTGTATTAGGATAAGTACATATGCAATTAAGATCAAGTACTAGTCGGAGCTACTATAATGCCTTCCGTCCTCCTTTTGATTTTCTCTCCGGCACCACACGCCCCTTCTCCATTAGCTGCTACTGCAGTTTCGTTAACGTGAGATACATGGGTATTAGGTTTATATTATGTCGGGGAGGCTAACACTTGGTGCATCTTCATAAATTGATACCAACACTTCATTAATTACATTAAATGAGGTGCTGATAACAATTTATGGATGTGCACGAAGCAGCAGTCTGTTGTGGATAGTTAATTGGACCGGTCATTGTGACCTAAGCCCATGCATGCTTGGTCTAGTTTTTTGTTAGGCACTTGCCATTTTTCTTACAACAGTGACCTGGAAGTTCTAAGGCTTCTTTTCTGCCGTTGTTTTCTGCACCTTTAAGTTGTTTCCCATACCCCTTTTTTGACTTCTGAAATATAAAAAATACATTCAGGAAAGGGTACATGAAGTAACTTGGAGGTGCTGGAAGCAACAACCAGGCTTCTTTTATGAAGTTGAGAAGAGCCTTTTGCCATGGCCCAATAGGAGGCCCCCTTTGCATGTCAACTCTTTGTTTAGGTTAACTAGCTAATAGAGTGTCAAACATTAGATACAGTATGGTATTGCCCAAAACTAAAGCTACTAACGTTTCCTGTAAGATTGAAGCTACCACAGCTGATGTGGTGTGGCAATATTCAATAAGGTGAACAAAGGTTTGAGTAGGATAATGAATGCTCCTTTCGATCTTGCATAAGTATTTACATGTCATCTTTTCCTATTAGTTTAGTAAATATTAGTTTTTTTTTTATTATCAGTCATATGCACTACTATACGATTTAGTTTTCTAATTATTCAATATTGGAATGCTAATGTATATTATTTGCTACTAACTATTGAGTATCCAGCTGTCGATCCTATATGACACCAGATGTTTTTGTAACTTTTTTCTACAGAAGTATGATAACATGCAAAAGATAATAAAGGAGCACTATCTAGGCAGATAATTTCATTAAAAAAATGTGTTCTTTTCTCCCTAGATTAAATAGTTGACGAATTTGATTCATCATCAGGGTATCCAAACTCGTGACACTTGCATAGGCTATATTATGACCAGCTGGAATATAAAATGCCTGTCAATCTTGACTTTTGAGATGAATATGTACTTCAAAATAATTTTGGTCCATAGGAGAAAAAATGTAGAAAACTGATATAGTTATTCATTTGTAAAATATGGTTATGACTTATGACTTCAACATGGCCAATTTTATCACTAACTAGTGGTTTTCACTTTCACCTGTCTCTTACCGAGAATAATACTGGATTACATATTCTTTTATTATATAATATAATTCCGGGAAACAGATAGTGTTGGAGGGGGTCCAACTCCATCATGGCCATATCCAGAGTACATTTTTCTCTAGAATATAGCCACTTTTCCTTAATTTAACGCTTAATAGGCTCTTTAACTTCATGATGTGCTCTATTAGTTCTTCTCTGTTTTGTCTTTTTTCTAACTTCGGCATATAATTATTTGACGCGATAGAGGAACCATGTTTCTGACATGTCGCATTCACTTGTACCGATAGATTTATTCCATTCTGTGTAATTGTGCATTAATTATCCCTCATCAACTATGTGAAAGAACAAGACACCGTTTGTAGCCTTAATGCCTTATCATATATGGGCTATGATTTTACAATGTGCCATTTATGTTCACACCATGGCTATACACAACTTAGATAGCAAACAACAAGTTTTTTTTTTTTGTCGTCATTTCTGTGCCCTCCCCTTTCTTCTGTTATTTAAATCCGATTAATTGAAAACACATCTCCCTCCCTTTCTTTTTTCCCCTTGGTTTATCTTTGCCTTATTTTGATGAATTTATAAGTTTTGTGAAAATGCTGATAATTAACCACAATTTACTAGTATGATGCCTAATTAAACAGATGTTGTAAATCTTCTGATACCATGATGAATTTTTAACGAATAAAACAAATGTTAAAATTCATATAATCTTCAATTCCATTCATTTAGCTAAAATAGAAGGCTACATATATTCAATAAAATTAAAAAAGCTAATTAAATGACACCTTTATCAGTAAAGTTAAGTAGCCTTGTTATTATTACAAATTAATTAGTAGCATATATAAACTGTGCACTAATATACATGCATCCAATTAATAAGGATCTAATTCAATTGTTGGTTAAAATGTGCAAAGTTATTATAAATATCCTGATATCGTGTTCAGGTAATATAGATAAAAAAAAAAAACATGCATCCTATGATAATGGATCCGGCCGGCCACTATGTATATAATAATAATCTCATCATAATTATACATATGTAACCAAAACAGATTTATTAGTTAATTAGATCCTGATATATAGTAGTGAAATTGATCAAACCCAAAGAGCTCCAGCTCTCCTAAGCATAGGGATCAAGGAGCGGTTAAGGTGAAGGCTCATGACTTCATTGGCTCCACCAACAAGCTCACCGCCAATGAACACAACAGGCACAGAGGGGCTGCACCCTAGCCTTGAAAGAGCTTGCTCAATGTCATTCCCTCTTGGTATCTCATCAAGTTCATGAACATTTGGATGCACTCCAAAGTCACTGAAGAGGGTTTTGATGGTGTGGCACATGCAGCAGGAACTCCGGCTGAATATCACCACTGGTCTCTCTGATGCCATCTGTGTCACCCTATCCATTATATATATATATATATGTAAAAACCACAAATTTAATATTGTAGTCTCAAAGGGTATTGGAAAACAATTAATGCCAAAAGTTTTGAATACAGAAATTAAGCGCTGAGGGAATGTGAAAGAGAGAGGTAGCTTGAGGTTTTGGCATGTGATGTGCATGATCTTGGAGCCAAATGGGGTTTGCTTATATAGGGGTTTGAGGATTTGGTACGGTTGCTTTGGTGGATGGACATTGCTATGTAAACGCAGTGAAGGGAAAGATAGATAGAGTGGCTGAGGACAAAGGAGGAGAAAAGTGGAGAATGTTTCATTAGATATTTGGGTCGGTTTCTAATTTTCTTTGATCATTTGATTGAAAGTGATTGATCCATGTTGGTTTTTTTTCTTTTTTTCTTTCTATGCATGCATACGGAAACAAAGACGTATCTTTGGTACGGCTTCCCAAAAAGTTTTTTCTTAAAAAAATTGTCCTTATATTATCCCCTCATAATTGTTTCTTTTGCTTCATCTAGTGTTATTTAGTATATGATTCTTGGTGCAAAAAATATGATCAACAACCTTCTTGATTATTTTTAACCCCAGTTGCATATGTGCAACGTACAATTGGAGAATAAGGAATGGGTGTTATGTAAGAGAATTTTAGATAATAAGGTTGCATAATTGGTTATTTTAATTTAAGTTAGAATGTGTGATTATTACAAAGTAAAAGTTTTTATACTATTATTTAATTAGAGATTAATTAACATGTAGGATAATAAATTTATTGACTTTTTTTTTCTAACAACTATAAAAATCTACTTTCTAATAGGTTGATGATATAAATATTTTTATACTTACCGTCCATAAAAATTAGGCTCAATTAATTTTACGAATACGAGACAATAAGAAGAGAAAAGTCAAAATTTTGTGATAAAAATATATAAATATGATAGATAAATATTAAAAAATGTTATAAAAAATTATACAAACAATAACGTCTTGGTTGCAAAACAGGAACTGCGTAGAGCTAATAGTTAGCTAGACTAAAAATTTAATTTTCATATACTGTTAAAGTAAATTAATTAGCTAATTAAAAATGAACACACATATAAATAATTATTATAAAAATTAACAATATTATTATATATGACAATTTATGATACTAACACAAAAAAATATGACATTTTATGATTTGATTATAATAAAAATTATTTTAACTACATCAATATATTTTCAATTAAATTCTTAATGCATTTTTAATGAAATTCATGGATTAAATATATATATATAAGAGGGCCTATGTTTAATAGTCCTATCTGTGCCATTATAACTTTTTTAATCCGCTATATGTTGGGGTTTCTTCCTTATCTATCTTGGAGGCATCTGCTGCCTTGAAAGAAAAGTTGAATCTATCCTATTGGGACCTCTTTCTTCTTTCTCGCTATTAAAATTCGCATCCAATTCTAGAAAGGGAAATATGAGTATAATGACGGGATGACCAGAAATTCTACCAAAAAAATAATAATAATTAATTTTCTATCATGTATGAAGTATAAATATTATAGATAACAAGATTTTAATTTTTTTATTATATTACCCAGAAAAACAAGGCATAACTATTCTTACTTTCTTAGATGTAGTTTTTTTTTTTACAATGACAATGGGAAACAAATTTAAATTTAAATTCATACTGTATTAATCAAATTCCAACCACAAGGCCAGCCCTCGTGGTTTCTCGTAGATATAGGTATTGTATCAATTTACTACATCAAACATAGTGAGGAAAGGAACCAATTATAGATATAGGCCTTTCTTTCACTTTTTCTTTAATTTAAATTTCAATATTTTTTTCTCCCACCCTATCAAAATTCAAACATGCTGTAAGAGTTTGCAATTTGAATCCATGGGGTGAGGAAAGGAACCAATTATTAGTAGAAATTAGCTTTTTAACTTATCTTATTAGGGCGAAAAGATTCTGGGTTGGCTGTGTTCTAGTGATGTTGCTTTCCTTTCTTTCCGACCCGTGTTTGGTTGTGGCTAAAAGAATCTTGATGGTGCCAAGTGCCAACAATTAATGTTCACGTCCAAAACTATGAGAATTTCATATATACCTTGGTGTACGTGTTTTAGATTTCACACGGCATCACGTACTTCTTGCTACTACAACTAAACCCACCAAAAATATATAGCTACATAGCACTAACATCATGTTTGGGATTTTTTTTATATAAAAAAAGTTATTGTTTGAAAAAAATATAAAAAAAATTATGAAAAGTTTTTTCTTACACACAAATTTGGCTAATTCAAACACGGCTCCTATCTACAAATTTAAGGCATTTTATTCTCCATCAACCTGCTCTTCGTATAACTCAAGGGCTATTCTTCTTGTTGGTTAATTAGTATTTTCATTACATAACAAACTGCATGTCGATCAAATTCCACCTAATAGCAATTGGCTATGTTTATCAAAGAGTATCTTTATATAAGATAATTTGTTTAAAGGAGTACTTAAGGTACTTCAGTCCAATTGCACGGGGTAGATTACAAGAAGATTAGATATGCTACTACTGCTAGAGAGGAATTAATAAACACCAATTAGAGAAAAAACATACCTTCTAGCTATATATGAAAACAAAGTCCAATATCTGACCTTAATGAGATTCAATATTTCTAATCATGCTGAAGTTTCTTTGCCTGAATATTATCTTGTTGCGCATAAGCCAATATCAACATGGACCATAACAACCCATACTTTTTCAGCATATATAAGGTAAATGAATTTTATACATCATCTATAATTTAAGTCCTTCGAAGAAAATTGGCCCTTAATACATTAATTTTATTGCTTTCTGACTTGCTTATGATCATATACTTATAGTTAAGGCACAAACAATATTTCCACGTTGTTTTACGCATAGAATACACATGCAGAATAATTATAATAAAGCCCCGTTGTTGGCATGCATATATTTATAAATTAATGATATGGCGTCGTACACAAAAGTAAGCCAGCCTTAAACTCTTAAAGTATGTGTTTATATAAATAATTAATATTATAACAACACCATACTTGATATAGTACTACACAACACAAGCACCATTTTGATCTGCCTCAACATTATTTTATTATTATTATTTCATGACTACATCAAATATATATAACGTCAATGATCATGGTATATATGTGGACCACACATATATAGAATTGTATGGGTGAAAGAGGAGAGGAATATATTGTGGTGGAGCGAATTGGTGAAGAATGTTAGCTTTATATATAAGCTGAAAAAAAGAAAAAGATCGAGAAAAATGCGATGACGGATCTTGGCATCACAAATTATAGGGTGGTCTAACTGGGTGAAGTACTAGAACTGTACAAATTGCTACTCCTTTAACTATGAATAATAGTTAAATATGTTATTCTTCTTCTCAAGAGAAAGCGAATGAAAGAAAAATACAACCATAAATAACTTATCCCCTTTAATAATTTGCTCTTTTCTCTATTGCTTTTTAAGATACGAGACACAGAGAATCGTCGCATGCATATAGTATCCAAAACCACCACCCACAAGCACAATATATTAAAAATGAGAACGACGAAAAGTTCTCTTAAATGAAAAAAGAATTGCTCAGGGAACATAATATTGCTGAATATATACATAAAGTATTTTTTTTTTCAAATCATAGATCATGAGCTTTTAGCATTTATTGGTATTTTTTTATTTCCTACTGCTTATAAACAAACATATTCCGATATTTTATTAAGATATCATGCCTTATGCCTGTGATTCCCACAAGCATTAATATTTGTCTTCTTCTGAGCCAGGGCAACTTGAAAGCTAATCTGTTCGAAATATATTTATATCTATTTATTTTCCTAATTACTTATAAAAATGTTGCCTTTTGTTATAATTTTAATTAATGCTTCAAAGTTTATTTTGAAGTGCATAAAGATTATTCCATGCTGCAAGTCTTTTTTTTTAATATTATTAAAGACAATTTTCTTCTAATCGAATAATATCATGACTCATGATATTAGTTAGGTTAGAGTGAAATAATTTCATGTGAATTCGTTAGATACAACTCTTCTCAACATCATTAGCACATTAATATAGAAATAAATAATTAATCATCTAAACTATATTAAAATCTGAGCTTTATAATATAAATAAATAGATATTGAAACAAATTCGTCTGACATGGGTGGAAGCAAAGAAGCAGGATCACTCATTCGTTATTATTGAAAATATAATAACAACAAAGGACACCTCTAGGGATGTTTGCTTTTCATACTAAGACAAGTCCAATCATAGAACATGCACAAAAATTAAACCTCACTAACAGCCAACAACAACGACTTTCGTGTTGTTGAAGTTGAACAGAGAAAACAACATGCATGAGCCACGGCAGAAAAGTAATGAAGTACTGGAGAAGAAGAAAATGTAATCTTAGTCCATAGATGGTAGATCAACCACACTCTCCAATGCTCCAATGTTTTGTGACTGTCCCTTAACTTACGGTCACTAGGCTTACCCACAAGTGAGACACGTGGGGTGTCATAGATGCCATCTTCTTCCCATTCAAGTTCTCGCACTCACACAAGTCCCAAGGTGGAGACACCTATGCATGCATGCACGAAATCATCAATGCACACTGGACCCCACCCCATCTCACCTATTTCTACTTTTCTTTCACGTTAATTAAGCACTTTATTATACATTTCTTTTTAATTACTTTAAAATAATACTAGTATTGAATATTTTATCTTTTAATATAATAAGTAATTTATTTTTAGATTTTACTACTAACTTATAATATCTTATGAGCACTGTTTATATTTATTTTATTAATTTTAAAACAAATTAAATAGGAAAAAAAGTTGTCACTTTTTTTTATTATAAATTTCAATATAGAATTAATATACTTCAATAGATGTATGTGCTAATTGGAGAATGCCAAACAATTTCAACTCAAGGATATTTAATTAAAAATAAAAGTTTCGTTGAAAATATGAGAGAATAATTTTATGTAAGTTAAATTCACAATTTTTCTTGGTGCGGGGTTAATTTAATTTCGTTTTTTAACGGCACGGCTTGACTTAACTCAGAAACAACCAAGACCACATTCTAGTACAATGACCACACAAAAGAAGACAAAAAGCGAAATTAGATTAAATCCGCCAATGCTAACGTGGGCCTTCTCTCTCTCAGTGCTCTGTAATGTTTGTTAATGTTAATGTTTATGTTTAATGTTAATGTTCTCTCTCTCACTCTCTGTTTCACACCGCTTCCAGCTCATGCCATTACTCAGTTTGATGTTGTCGGGATTTTCTACATTGCACAATCTATACGGTGCTGTTTGGAGCTTCTCTTTCTTTCCCACCAACTTTCCTAGGAATCAAACACCCTGGACTCGGTGAGCTTTCTTGTCACAGTGACAATGTTTTTGATTTCTTTCAATTCAATTTTCCCTTCTACCACTGTGAGTGTTGATTCTGAGCTTTCCAAGCTGAGTAGTATTTGTTTTCTGAGCAACTGAAAAAGAACGATCTCGATTTGCACTCTTTAGAAGAAAAGTCTTTGACTTTGAGCATAATGTAGCCACCCTTTGTGGAGTGTTAGTGTTTGTTGCTCACTCAATGTTCAGTTGATTCTCCATATAGTTGGAACTCTGCTTTGAGCTTTGAAGAAGAAAATGTTCGGGTTCTCTCGCAGGCACATGAAACTTGGCAGGTGAAGATTTGTTCTTTCAAAGCTTTTTTTTTATACCCAATTAAGAGGTACCACTATTCTTTTTAGGGTGCTTTTGGATAAACAACTTAATTAAGCACTTATGTTTGTGCTTATCTATACGTTTTTTCTACGATTGAAGATTAAATTATTTTCATGTTGTAAGTTACTTTTAAAAGCTATGTTCAACAGTTTATTGAAATAAAGCTAAAAACACATTATGGACATATCATAAGTCATAAGCTTTCTCAAATACTTACATAAGTATGTATGTCATAAGATAAGTTGTAAATAAAATCTTCCAAATGCACTAATTTCAATGGTTTGCTGTTGTGTTTTCTCAGTAGATTGAAGGTCCAACTTTCTGACACCACCCTGGGAACTAGAAGTCCCATCAGGCACCATAAGCGAAATGTAAACTCCAATGTGAGTTTTTCAGCTATTCCTTGACCCTTGTGTGGGATTGGGATTGAATTTGAAATAATGAGTGTGGCCACTGATAAAGCTTCTTTCAGGGTGATAGAGTTACAGGGACAAGTGGTCATTCTGAGAAAATGCTTTCATCTGCTGCACCTGATATGCATACTTGTACATCAGGTAGCTCCGAGAACTGGATGGTGTTGTCAATTTCAGGGGATAAGCCTACTCCTAGATCCTATGTATGTAAATTTGTGATTCTTGTTATATTTTACATTTGGTCCTGAGTCTTTTTCTGGAAGTTTTATGACTTCTGAGCAGTTTTGGCAAATGACTTAACTATCACTCTTTGTGAATAGCATGCTGCAGCTGTCATTCAAAATAAGATGATAGTGGTTGGTGGTGAATCCGGGAGTGGATTGTTAGACGACGTGCAGGTGAGGGAACATTTCTTTGTTTTGGAATTGGAAGATTTATGAGAGGGAGATTGTTGCTATACATGAGCATCAATATTAACATTAACTAATGTTATTAAAAAAAAATATTAACTAATTATTTGGTTATTGGCTCATCATACAAACTGCGATCTATACAATTCACTTTTGTTGTCCAGGTGCTAAATTTTGACAGATTTTCGTGGACCATGGCATCGTCTAAGCTTTACTTGTCACCAAGCAGTCTTCCACTAAAGCTTCCAGCTTGCAAGGGGCATTGTTTGGTACTTTTATCTATGGTTTTAACAACATATTGTCAGCATGCTGACATGTTTATTTGTATTCTATCCAAGTGACCTTGATAATGCTCTCATCATAGACATTGAATAACCTGTCTGTTACAATGAAAGTTCACGAACCTGAATTTGTAACAAAAAGAAATGGCCACCCTTGCATGTCCAAGCACAGTGTTCACCAGTAAATTGTGGCTATTATAAATTTGCTGTTTGATGATACAAGAAATCAAATTTTCATTCGGGATTGATAATTAGCACCTTTCCCATATTTAATGGTAACTTGTTTAAACTTTATACTTGACAATGATTTAACCTGGTCTCAATTTTCTTGTGTTTGATGATAATTTGACCAGGTTTCTTGGGGGGGAAAGGCACTCCTCATTGGAGGGAAAACAGACCCAGCAAGTGACAAAATTTCTGGTTCACCCTCATCTTCTTCACATATGTAATAGCTTTGTCCTTGTTCATGCTGCAAAATTGTTCTAATTGTCTTTCTGATTTTTGTAGTATGGGCATTTGATACAGATACAGAGTGCTGGTCACCCATGGAAGCAAAGGGAGACATACCGGTATGAAGTTTCATTTGATAAAATTGCAAATTCATTTAAGGTAGAAAGTTGATCTTGGAGATTTTCCATATTAGGAATCCAAATATTAGGGCATATGCTACTGAATTGCCATTTTCATATATTGTTTAATCATATTATTACTTAATATATCATAAATCATGGTATTCATTACATCATGCACTATTATATCTAGGTTCAATGTATCATAATAATTAAGTAATTGTATCTTTGTGTTTATTACATTCGTGTGTGGTGTAGGTTTTTTTTTTATTTAGAAATTTGTGTTCAACATACATCTATTTTGACTATGTTCACAAGACATTTAAGCTAATTTCTAATTGTTTTTACCACTATTCAGTAAACAAGTTTTTTTTAGTAGTTTCTAATGTTTTTTAAATGTTACTTGAAATAGTGTTTTTTAATACGCTACCACTTTTTATATTTTCTTCTATCTTTATCTTTAATGTATTTATTCATTTTCATTGTTACATTTTTTAAATAAATCATGACTTTATTAGTTTTACGGAACACTTATAATTTAATGAGTTAGCTTTTTAGCTTTGAGATAGTTTTGTCCAACATAGCCTTTATCTCTCTTAACCAAAATAATTCTTTATCAATTAAAATATGTTAATGAGTTTGTGTTAGAATGTGTCGTCCAGGACTCTAGTGAAATGGACAGCTTTTTGACAAGCTAAATTGTCAGGAAGACATGAGCTGAAAGAATTGCACACTAAGAATATAGAAACTGAATGAGAATATGACACATTAGCTGAACTAATGTATGATAAATTTTGTTCTTGGCAGGTTGCTCGCAGTGGTCACACTGTTGTTATGGCTAACTCTGTTTTAATATTGTTTGGAGGAGAAGATGTAAAAAGGAGGAAACTGAATGATCTACATATGTTTGATCTCAAATCCTTGTCATGGCTTCCACTTCACTACACGTAAATGTTTTTACGCTTTGTTGTGATTGATTTCTTCTTTTTCTTTTTCTTTTTTTAAGTTCAAAAACAAAATTTATGACTTCCATGTGACTATCTGCTGATAAGGACCTGATTTAAATGTTTCCTTGCTTTTGTAATGTAATGCTGTGTTCTTTTTTTTTTTACCCCC
This sequence comes from Glycine max, assembly GCF_000004515.6. Lineage (NCBI taxonomy): Eukaryota > Viridiplantae > Streptophyta > Magnoliopsida > Fabales > Fabaceae > Glycine > Glycine max. The sequence goes on from NC_038249.2 coordinate 32,368,199, forward strand.
ATACTACCTGCTGAAATATCATATCACTAACAGGGGAGCAGCACCTTGTCCTAGATTCAACCATGTGGCAGCTCTTTATGATGGTAAAATTCTATTTATATTTGGAGGAGCATCAAAATCCAGGACCTTGAATGACTTGTATTCACTTGACTTTGAAACAGTGAGCTCTCTATATCAGTGAAACTTTTTTATTTCTCCAAAATGAAGATTAAATGCTCATTCATTGTGTAATTTAATGAAAGTATATTTTCTTTCAGATGGCATGGTCAAGAATAAAAATACGTGGTTTCCATCCATCACCAAGAGCTGGTTGCTGTGGTGTTTTATGTGGCACTAAATGGTATATTACAGGAGGTGGAAGCAAGAAAAAACGTATGTTTTTAAAGGATGAAGCATTTATTCGTAATATTAGAGCATACATTTTATTTCTATCTTTTGAACTTAGACTTTTACACTTCAGCTTCAGAAAAAAAGTAATTTATGCATGAATTTTACTGATTTAGTTCTTGGTTACTATATTGCATTTGAGTTATTCCTCTTACCTTTCATCCAGTCATCTGCATCTGTTAATCACTACAATGCTTTTGATTGAATAGCCTTTGTGAGCACTCCTTGTATTTTTTGTGTTTGGAACTTTCATTTAATCAATGTTCCTTGGTAACTTGAAATCAATACTCACATAATAAGAAGATCATCTTACTGAAAGGGAGGTTAATTCCAACTATAAAGAAAAGAAAAAAAATGTGTATTGTAATAAGAACACAAGCATTTGAGATTTGATCTCTGCCATTTAGTTTTACTACTTGTATCACTTCCTGTTTCACATATAACTTGTCTCTTATTCTACTTTTTTTGTAAATTTCTAATTTCCCTTGTATTTTTCAGGACATGGGGAGACTTTGGTATATGATGTTGTAAAAAGTGAATGGTCTGTGGCAATAACATCACCTCCATCTTCTATTACTACCAACCAGGTGAGCTTTTTATTTTTCCCACCACGTTTACCTTTCATTCATCTGTTGCTACCTCATTGCTAGTTCACTGCACATTTATTGACATTAATGTATTCCATTTAGCCTTTTGTGCTTATTATAGGGACTTGGGCATAACGGGGTGCCTAAGTCCGACTCGGTGGAGTACTTAAGTGGCTTGGTTCTCCCCTCTTGACACCTATCTTTTAGTGGAGGGTTTTCCAAGTGCTTGGGTGGCGGGTGCTTATCAGCTTATAACTCAAATTTTGTTTTATGGTGGTGATGAAATCTCTAGCTAGGAATTAAAAGAAGAAAGTTTTTCTTGTGGAAATAATAGGGGAGCGCAAAAAAAGTTATGAGTAACACAATTTTACACATTCTAATAAAAAGCTTTCTCCTTTTAGTTCCTTAACAGGGTCCTTACTGGTTAGCATTAGCCTTTAGTTTTTATATTTTCTCTACGAGATTTTTGTTCAACCTATGAGCTGTAAATTGACTATTAGGAAATTATTTCTAGATGTGTTATATTTGGTATTAGGAGTACAACTAATTCATTTCCTGACTTAATTCTTAAATCTCCTGCAGTAGCCGATTTTGTTTGTATGATTGACCATCTTTTTCTAAGTGTTTAAAAAGCTTGTATATAATATCTGTTATATTAGCAGGGTTTTAGCCTAACACTCGTGCAACACAAGGATAAAGACTTCCTTGTTGCATTTGGGGGATCCAAAAAAGAGCCATCAAATCAGGTTTGACATAAATGCATGAAGTTGGTGTATGGATTAATTTTATGGAACTTTTAATCTTTTTCTTCTTGACTGTATTAGGTGGAAGTGTTGATAACAGAAAAAAATGAATTCGTCCTGAGAAGACGACCGACTTCTACCAAAGATCCAAGATCTATACTACTTGATTCATTATCTGCTGGATTGGCTTCTCAACTTAAAAATGACTCTTCACAACGTTTGATTAACTCTGTTGCTCGACAAAATCTTGCATCCGTAATTGAACATAGTTCTGAAAGGAAATCTCTGTCAGAATCCCTTCTTGTAGAATATTCCGATTCTCTCCCTACCAACATCTCCCTTCGCAGGCAATTTGATCATGATGAAGGATACAATGCAGATGTCAGGATTGGCAAACATTCGGAAGATAAAAGTTCTTTGACTCGGGTAAACACAAATCCCATTAATCACAACTGTATGCTTTATAACAAAACTCTTCTAATGGGATTTTACCACATGATGGTTAATGCATAATACATATCCTAGAGTCCTACCCACCCTCTAAATATCTATACATTCATACACTGAATGTAATCAGCTTCTTTTCTGAATGTGTCTCTACTCTTCATGTCTGGGTCAGAACCATTTGTGGTAATAAGCTGTTATGTTGCCATCTACAATGGGTTCATTTGATGGCTTCTATCACTCCTTCCCAACCATCACATATAACTATAAGTATATTATTTTCAATAGTCCATAAGGTCAGAACCATTTATTATGTTATGATGTTAAGAATATGCTTTTATTAAATATCAGTAGTGATTATTATTCCAATCCTGATGCTAACATTATGACAAAAATATAATGAAACCCAAAACTGTAATGTACAATTCACTTCAGGCAGCTGATCATAGAACAAATCAAAATGATCCTCGAAATCACATGAGCAGAAATGGAGCCAAGACCAACATGGAGGAACAGGTGTTGGTATCTGGAAGTTCAAATCAGCAAAACCTCGGTTTTGGAAACCCCCTGTTAGAAAGTGATGATGTGTCATTCCCTGATAACAGTAAATTAGGATCACTGTCCACTGATTCAAACATCCATCATTATTATGAAACTAAAGTGGCTTCCTTAATGAGAAAATTTGGCATTCTGGAGGGACAATTGTCAGCGGCATTAGCAAGCAGAGAAGCTGCTGAGAAAAGCTTAGCATCTGCCTTCAAAAGCAGGCAGGAGATGGAGAGAAAATTGGCTGACACACTGAAGGAGATGGAATTACTGAGAGAGAAGCTGGTCAATGCAGAGTTAGCTCAAGAAGAAGCTAACAACCTATCCAACATGGTCCATGCTGACAATGTAAGGCTTGAGCATGATGTGGCATTCCTCAAGGCTGTTTTAGATGATACTCAAAAGGTATATAAACCTTTCATTTGATGGAAGTACTTGCATACCTTTTCATAAAAGCTGCATTGACTTAGTAAAAACTTTTAGTAGGAATTGCACTCAACCAGAGGGGTTCTTGCGGCAGAAAGAACCAGGGCACTCCAATTACAGGTATATCCTAGGATTGATTACAAATCTTAACTCTAGTTTTATTTCTTAACATTCCAATTGTTGGTATAATTTTATGTTTTGTATGGCCAATTATTGTTCAAATTGAGGTGTTGTTTGTGTTGGAGTTTCAGTGCTTCTTAAATATGTTTCCACTCGTTGTGTGTCCCGTTCATTATGTGATAAACTGATAATGGCTAATGTTCTTACTCTTAACATGTTGCCATCTTTTTTGGGTGCTTACATAGGTTGAAGTTTTCCATCTCAAACAGAGACTTCAATCAATGGAAAATCGAGTCCCTACTCCCAGGAAACCTTTTCAAGTGTAGTGTTTTGAAATGTCAAATAATGTCATGCCAATGAATTTCAGCATAAATGATGAAACAATGCATGAGGACGCAGTCTATTAAGGAAAGGGCAACTTGAGGGTGGCGAAGAAGACTTGGATGGGCCAACTCCAAAGAAAAAGAAGCACAATTAATGAAACAGCCCTTCGGCGGCTAAGAAAAATGGATCTGTACATATGTAATGTCTATTAATAATAAATTAACATTTCCTCAAAATGAAAAATAAATTGACATAAAGTTATAAGAAATCAAGTGAAATTTTAAATTAGCATAAAAATATAACATTATATATTGTGTAAAATAAATGATTACTAGTAAGAAATTAAATAAAATATAATTCTATCTAGATTTAGATTGAGCAAAAATAAACCAATGATATTGTAAGAAAAATGAATGTGAACCAATATCACAACATATCACTTTATCTACATTTGGATTGTTTGGCTGTTTCCGCTGAATTCAATTCAATTTGTAAATACTCCTAACTTATCTTTAAGCATTGCATGCGTGAATAAGTTTTTCCTTTTTTTTTTTTTACTTTATTTACTCAAACAATTAATCAATATTTAAAATTTAAAAGATGCTCAAAATAATTAGTAAAAAATGAAATGATTAACCTTATCAAAGAGAAGCAATAAATGAGATAGATAAAGAACATAATTTTATATTGAGTCAACTAAATGGAAGTTTATATTTTTATGTTTAAACTTTAAAAAAATAATAATACAATAATCGAATAAAAATTGTATGTAACTGTAAATCAAAATGAAACCTAAAAAGATTTTTTTTTACAGATCATTGTTGTTCTCTATAGGAGATAGATAATCTACTCAAGCTAAATAAAATTATTAAGACTAGTAAAATTCTTATCTAAATATTTAACAAGTGCATATTTCAAATTCAAACTTGAGTTAAAACTAATGATTAAGCTAACATAACTTCATAGTTCATATTAGTTAATACACAAGCTCAATAGCAATGCAAATGATAAAAAAAGGTTGCAAATAAAACATAGTTGCTTGAAGAAGTAAGGGTTGCAAATGATAAAAAGGAACCCACATGAGTTGTAGAACATATTAATCTTACCTGGCTAGACAATAAAGAATAAAGAGAAGAGCTTACATGGAATCTCACCTTTTGATTCCTGAAGAAAATAATTAAACGGGCAGTCGTTTTAGAGGGTTACAGAAAATGAAAGACTACTGTCTACAGTTTTCACATGACTAGTTATTTTACCACTCATATCATCATAGCTTTTACAACCAAGAATAATTTTTTTTTTACAATGAAGATAACACAAGCTTCTAGCTGATACATCTTTGGCCTTACAAAATCGAACTCAACAACCTGGCCAAAGTCCAATCCACCCCCCTTCACCATCCAATCCGTACATTCTATATTTATACAGCCTCAGGGTTTGACCACCAGATGCAACAGTGTGAAATGCTTTGTTTTTCTGATGTGAACTCTAGCAGCAGTTAAGCCAAACTTGAGCCCAGATTGTAGGGCACCAACCCTACTGCTAATGCCGTGCAACATTAAACTATTTCCACGTTTGTTCTCATCATAAATAGACTTGCTCTGGACACTGCTACTCACAGAAGTTCAGTCTCGTCTTGATCTCCATCTGCATCTTCAACATCATTGTCTTCATCTTCTTCAGGTGCATCAGGATCCACTCCCTACAAAGGATGCAGAATTACAAATTTTAACTTCACTCAACTTTTCAAGGCTATATCCTCTAACATGACCCTCATCAATCAGATTATAATTTTGGACTATACCATGCATCTATTTGAGAAAACATAATCCAGCAGGAAGGTGAGTAATGTGTGTGATTAGTAGACAGATATATACTCAAGCATCAAATTATTTAGGGAAATATATATTAAATATAAAAAAATCAAAAGAGTAAACCTTCATTTGCTTCTCTAATCGCTCTAAACCCCGTTTTGCTGCTTCATTCTGGGGGTTTAACCTGCCATTTATGCAAAATGTTAGAGGCATAGTAAAATCATGAACACAGACATACATCACATGGATATCCTCAACAATAAGGATAGAGATCAACCTTAATGCAGCCTGATAATGTGACAAAGCCTCCTGCAGCATGTTAGTGGCTGCAAAAACTTGTGCAAGTTTTACATGAAGAGAATCATCAGCCCAGTCTTTAAGATATCGCTCAAGCAGAGACACAGCATCTCCATTTCGGCCCTCGATAACATGGAGCTCAGCCAAAGCTAGTGCAGCTCCAAGGTAACCAGGTTCCAGTCTTAGTGCAGACTCGTAGAATTTTTTAGCCTATATGAAGAATGCATTATATTTCTCACATAAGAAATCAAGGTAAAAATAGTGGTCTATAAATACTAATTTTCAAGAGCTGTTAAGTTACCTTTTCCCTGCCACTAGAATTACTGGCATGCACATCACCTACTAATTTTAAAGCTTTTGCTGACTGAGGCATTGCTTTCATTGCTTCTCTCGAAGCATATAAAGCCTCTTTGATTTTAGAGAGAGCCAAATATGTATGGACCAAACCTGAAATATTCATATTCATGTCAAAATCTGTAATTTTTTTAATTTCTAGTATCAGCACTTTCCAGTAGCTATTGACAGCAGAATACATGAATGTCATTGCAGGAAAGAGATGCAAGTCATGCAACAATATATTTTTATAAGTATAAAATAAACCTTGATATGAGCGAATATCAGGTCTCAATTCTTGAGCTGCTCTGAAGGCAGGAACAGCTGCTTCTGCCCGTTTCATCGTCAATAATAAATTTCCCTGAATAAACTCAACATGTCAGAAAAGGCTTATTTATCATCCTCTACAAATATATATAGAGTAAATAGACCTCTATGCAGCATGGGCCATGCCCCATATGATGCAAAACTATATTATTTACCTTCATTATATACCCTGGTATGTGCCTCTCATCGATCCGAACACTCTAATTGCAAAATAATAAGACAATTGTAAGCAATTTTATAAAAGATAAAGTAATTCAGTCCAATCTGCATCAAATAAAAATGCATACCTGCTCAGCATATTGTAATGCTTTTTTCTCATCTTTCCTTTCCCATAAAACAGACAAAGCTACAAAAACCTCTGGTCTTGCAGGATCAATATTCAATAAATCATGCACTAACTTATTCAGCTTTGGATAATCAGATTTTAGCTTTAGAAGCATTGCATACTCATCCATATATGTTACGATGTATGGATCAATTGATCGGGCCTGTGATCACCAAATTATCAATACAATATAAGCTCAATAAGCACATATGTAAATAAGCAGGTTTGGAAGTAGGGATAAATAATTAAATATATTAACATAATAGGCTACAATTCTGTATTACCTTTTCAAAATTCATAATGGCCTCTTCATTCTTTCCAATAATAGCTTCAACCTTCATTTAGAATATACATCAGAATTTTGACATTAAGCGATCAATTCAAGGAAATTTCATGTAAAGTAGGGAAATGCTGCAATCCTTTAGCAGGGGTATCACTTAGTAAAAAAATTCAAGCAGTCAACTCATAGGAATAACATTGATTAATTTTGCTCATCTAAAGTAAGTTCTTACTTCAGAGGGAAAAAGAAAAATCTCAATCATTAATGAAAAAAAAATAGTTGATAATGATATTACTTAAACATGCATAACATATCATGGATTTGATAAAATATACTCAATTTTCTCATTATGGGTTGAGATGTTTTACTTTTCTATCTAAAGGGAAATACTTGCTTTAGAGGAACTAAATCCATCTATTGCAACACTAGCTTTAGAAAGCAAGTCTTTCCTGATAGTCAAAAGAGAAAAGTTAGAAATAAATGCATAAGCCATGTTGGAAGGTTATATTAACACTAGTTCTAAATCACTGCAGCAAGCCTAACCTTTGCCATCTCAAGTATTATGTGTATATTATTAGGGAAGCGCTGTAAAAGATCTGCAAAGAGTTCCAATCCACCTGCCAACATTTGAAACAAAGTAAAACTGGATGTGCCAGTGTCAAACACACATCACTGAAGATAGTAGAAACTACCAAGTATAGGAAAATCCAAAAAAAAAAAAACTTTTTTCTCATTAAAATATTGTCCAAGTTTGATCAAAACAAGAAGACAAGAAGCTAATGCAGAAAAATGAGCCACATAAGCACTACAATAATTTACAGTAGAATTATCATTTTGTAATGTCAGAAAGTGGCCCAAGGGCCACAACACACATATTTGACTTCTTCAGCTCCAAGCGTCAAACACACAAGAATGAAATCAATAATCAAAATGACTCCAGGTAAAATACAATATCTAACCTTTATAATCATTTGAAGCCATGCAACATTGAGCTTCAACATAGCGCTGCAAATAAAAGAGAAAAAATTGATCATTAATTGCAAGTTCGATTTGTCTGCCCACATATGAACACAATCATGAAACAGATAATGCCAAATTTAAAAGGAAATTCAACCAGAATCATGAACAAACTAATCTCCAATCTTTCCCATGCCTATATTTATGGTCTTTTTCTTTAGGAAATAAAATCATGTGATATAGAATACCCCCTTCCTTGACAGTTTTGGTGTATGCTTAAATCTTACAGGTCAATAGAAAAATAAATGGATAGATGACATTAATTATAAAAAAAGGTCAACTTTATTAACTAATCACACCTCAGCATATATTATTTTGAACCAGGCAACATATAAGGGGAATTAAATCAGAATTAACTATCAGCTCTATCCAGAACCAACTATCCTGAAAACTACATTGTTAGCTGCAGCCCAAGAATTATTGTTTTTATCTCTAGTATGCCCCCTTCATGCAAAAAACCCTTTTAACTTGGAAGCTTGAAGCAGATTCAAATTCAATTTAAGAAAGAAAAATAGGTAAACAAGGATCAAACTATTGGTCACCAGGTTATAGAGACTTTGAAACCATGTTAAGAGCCAACTCTCCTAAAAGCTTAAGTTAGGTATGGATTCACAACAAGTTTCATCACTAAAAACAATATTAAGCAAGAGAAAATTAGCAATAAAAGTGCATGATCCTTCCCAAATCATCATCATGCATAGAAAACCAAGAGCATCATCCTGTAGCAAAAGACTCAGTATCTGGCAAGACAATAGATAAATATACACAAAAAGAAAATCCATTTGGAACGATTGGATTTTGCATTTCAACTGATTACGAGCCAAGCTCAATATATTCAAGATATACCACCAAACCATTAAAATAGTCCGTAAATATCAATCTTTATTTATTCAGGATTGGACTAGCAGTCATCTTTCATTTCTTCTCAAGGATTTGATGTAAGCATATACACAGTGCAGGTTAATAATGATGCATCTATAGAGGCTTAACATAAAAAAGAAAAATATCTAAAGTGATAAACGGTAGCAAGTACTTTAAAGCACATAGACAAACAAGGATTTTGCTACTATGTATAACTTACTTGAAGCCAACGACTTGAGTCAGTGTGATCAAATGGAGCTCTACCACTTCTATTCAGAGTCTGAAAGTAAATGTTTGCACACCAATTATGTATTACAATTAAACTGAAATTTGCAAATTGAAACAGAATTGAAAAAGTTTCATGATAAAAGGTAATGAATTATAAATAAATCCACAGCAATTAAATATACAGAAGAAATGTCACAATATAAGGTATTCTATTGAGCTCGATCATCAAGTATTTAGCTTCCAGTAACTCCATGCATAGAATTATCACATTATAAAGGTTATCAGGAACAAAACAGATAATTCCAATGAGGTTAAAGTACATGTTGAAATAGAAGAAACATAGGAGCCAAAGGCAGAGCAATCTCAAATTTAGGTCAACAGCTGTTCCTTCTTCTTTCCACCTAATAAATCTAATTAATAAAAGGAAAGGAACCAAAATCCACCTAAGGAGAGTGCTTTTGTTAACCCAGAGGACTGAGTATTATAAATACACCATCCTCCATACTCAGCATTATAGAACACATCAGCCAACAGGGTAAAGTTTCTTTTTTGTGGCTGAGTTCATAATTGCCTAAAGAAGAGAAAGAAATGGCACAATTTACTGAGTCCACAAATTTCTTTCAGCTTGTAATCAACAAACCTGAGGAATCAATGAAATGATGTCCTTTGCAGTAGACCCAAGTTCTGCTAAAGCTGTGATAGCCTCAAGAACATAAGGACAATGTCTGCCAAAAATGCATCAACAAAGAATTTCATCTTAAACTCAAGTAGCAAATTGATAAATAATAATATAGATCATATGAAATATGCAAATGCACAAAGCTTAAAGCAAGTAGCCAATTGCGTAAGTCCATAACACAATCAATACTGCCCAAAGAGAAAGCAAACAGTCAGAATTGAAATATGGAAAAGAGCTTCATAATAAAATGCATATGATATATGAGTTCAAGAGAATATGAAAGAACAGATACAGAAAAAAAAAAAAAAAAACAAGTCACTAACATATATATGTGGTTTTTTCTTTGCCCCCCTCCCCAACACACACACACAGTCACACACAAAACTCTTAAATTGAGGTTATTCACATGGCTGCATGGGACATCTGAAATCAAGCTTTTTGCCCTCTCACCCTATATCAAAATACAGTGCCTGCACTAATTCAGCAGGTTCATTAGAGATTTAATAACTATGTCTAAGACAACAAAAACAAATATGTCACTGGATGAACAGACATTACAAATGTGTGTTTGAAAAGAGCAAATGCTATCAGTTCAGACATAAGGATGATGGTGGACATAATGCCTGAAGGCTGAAGGTCAATATACAATGCAGTTGCAACAAATAAATTAAAACTGATAAAATAGATTCATAAAGGCATTCAAAGATAACCTATTGATGTCATATCAAAGGTTCAATTAGTGTATGAAATATTTACAAACCTTAGACATTCTTTGTAAATAGCAACAGCAGCTCGGCTATGTCTAGAAATTCGATAGAGCCTCCCTAATAACAAATTCATTGGTAAATTTCTAGCTTTACTTGGAATGCCTTCCATCTGTAACGAGAAAGTGACACGAATAACTCGTAAGGAATGACAAAATTGAAAACAACCCAAGAATGTAAGTCATAACCTTTGTTTCTTGTTAAAAAATGCCATATTCATAACTGACAAAATATACACAATATAGCCATTTAAGGCTTGTTATTTCCGTTGTTAATCCCTCCATAAATAGAGAATTGGCATTTTTTCACTTTAAACTACACCAACAGGAATTTTTAATTTTTAATTTTTTAAACCGTCAAGGAGCATGCACTCTCATGAGTCTGGCCTACAGAAAGTGGCCTACAGAAAGGAAAGAAGAGAACAAACAAACCTCAACTAGAGCTGCTTTATTCTCGTTCAGAAAACTGTGACATGATGCAATTTTGAACTTCACCTGTTAAAGAGATCCAAAAGAAATCTTTATACAAATCTGGACATGCCAAACCTTGAAAGCACATCAAGTCAATCCAATCCAACATTCATTAATCAAAGAAACACAACACACCAGTTTACCTCATTCTCATTGATCACTGATCCATTGCAGGAATTCGGAGACGAAGACCGGTTCGATGACAATGAACTCCGAGAAGATGTCATGTTCTGTTTTGGAATCATCTTGTAGCATTGCAAAGCTTGCTTGTAGGTGTGCTGATCATCAACAGAAGAAATAATAATTAATAAGAGTTAGTTTCCTACTCTCCCCCCAAAAAGACAACTTTTGAATTACCAATTTCACAAAATCTTTAAAATAATACAATCACAAAATAAGCAATGGTTTCCAAGTGCATATGCAAAAGGGAAAAAAAATAGCAGTCTCTTACAATGGCTCTACGATACTCCCTTTCACGGAAGAAAGAATCACCAAGTAGCACCTGCACAAATAAATAAATAGCCAAGATAAAAACTTCAATGAGCTCTTAAAATATTGAAAATTCCAACACAAGGAAATTATAGAATTTAAAATTTGAAAGAAAAGAAAAAAAGAAAGTTTGCACAGACCAAGCTCTCAGTTTTGAGGTGTGGGGCAGATTCAGCATTAACAGCGGGTGAAGAAACAAGAAAACAACCCTGTTCAACACAGAAACTTCGGATTAGAGCTCCGACCCAGAAATCATAAAATCAAAAAGCAACCATTTTTGGTGGGGAATCAAATTTTGAAATGCGGATTGAACAAAATAAAAAAATTACGAGCATCTGAGCGGAGTTGTATAGTCCATGTTCGAGAAGAGTGGCGATTTGATCCTTCGGAACTTCCATGGTTGGGTGGGTTGTGTTTGTGTGTGCGCTTCAACGCGCTCTAAGCTCTTCTTTTTGAAATACTCTCTCTTCCCAAAGGGCTTCAACTTGATTCAATGCAAACAGTAACTTGTTATGAGGATTTTGTATCTCTCACTCTATATACACAATATATTCAAATATTTTTTAATCGGAACTTAGAATATGCTTTCTAATGTGGGATTTTTTTTTATTTTAGTTCAAGTATATAGAAATTTGATTTGATTAATATTGCCCTAAAATTTTGGAGACTAATTGAAATTTTCTAAATTAACAAAATATTATGGTACCGGTTTTCCTCAATACTACTTCTAAAATAAATATTCAGCTATAAATAAAATGTTGTACAAAAAGATAATAAAGTGTTTGGAGAAGTTATTGTAGATTGTATAATGAATACTTGTATAGATTTATCTGGCTAAACAATGAGTGCCAATTGCTTCTCATCTTAATTACCTCCCGATACTTATATAAATTTGAAATGTTTAATTTTCGGTGACATTAATTGCAAGCTGCAATGTATGTTAGTATATGAAGAACTTCTCGCCAATGATTTGAGACTTGTTTTCTCTTCCTTTTCTTCCAAGGTTTTTTTTGAATTTGTAATTAAGAGGAAAAAAACATATTGAGAAAATGGAATAATAATTTTTCATGTAGATCGTAATTAGAGTTTAGGAGACCTAACCTAGAAGCATTTAAGTAAAAAAAAAAATGTAACTTATCTCATTTTAGGTCAAATGTAAGTTATATTTCTTCTATCACATTTAACGGAGGAGTGATATTCTCGGAACTGTTTCCACAACTGATGGAGTGAATAGGCAATTTAGTCCCTGAGATTGTACCCATTTTGCATATTAATCCCTAACTTAATATTAAATTCAAAATAGTCTCTATCTTTGCATAAGTGTTGCAAAATAGTCCTTCCGTTAAGTTTTAAAGTAACGCCGTTAGTGAGGTCAATTTTAGTGCCACGTGGACTATCCACGTGGCATTAAAGGATGACGTGGCATGACACGTGGACGTGCCTGATGCAACATCATTTGATGATAACAAAACGAGTAAATAGGTAATTTAGTCCCTGACTTTGTACCCCTGTTGCATATTAGTCCCTAACTTAATGAAAAATTCAAAATAGTCCCTATCTTTTGCATAAGTGTTGCAAAATAGTCCCTAACTTAAAAGATGTCAGAAATCATGCTTAAAGTGTCCATGCATTGCAAAGGTTGTGCCTAGCACGATTTCTGGCAGCGCAGATTCCTCCTTGGATTCCTTGTCATCTTTTGATTCCTCTGGTTTTTTCTCTTCTTCTTTCTTTTCTTCTTCATTTGCTTTTTTCTCATCCACTTTGTTTTCCTCTGGTTTTTTCTCTTCCTATTCAAAACACACAAAAAAACTCAGAATCCAGAATGATACATTGATGGTAATTGAAGTAAAAAAAAAAAAAAGAGGAAAAGAGAATGGTTATGCAGACCTCGCCCATTGGTGTTGACAGCTACAGAGATAAGGTTGTTGCTGTGGATTTTTGGTTCTTTTTATTTGTGTAAGTGTGTGTGAGTTCTTTTTCGTATATATGTCTCAATTGGTTCAAAACCATCAAATTTGAAGAAGTCATTCATTCTATCATCATCAAATGACGTGACACTAAAATTGACTTTACTAACAACATTACTTTAAAATTTAACGGAAGGACTATTTTGCAATACTTATGTAAAAGATAGGGACTATTTTGAATTTTTCATTAAGTTAGGGATTAATATGCAACAGGAGTACAAAGTCAGGGACTAAATTGTCTATTTACTCGTTTTGTTATCATCAAATGACGTGGCATCAGACACATCCACGTGTCATGCCACGTCATCCTTTAGTGCCACGTGGATAGTTCACGTGACACTAAAATTGACCTCACTAACGACGTTACTTTAAAATTTAACGGAATGACTATTTTGCAACACTTATGCAAAGATAAGGACTATTTTGAATTTAATATTAAGTTAGGGACTAATATGCAAAATAGGTACAATCTCAGGAACTAAATTGCTTATTCACTCCAACTGATGATTCCTGAATGTGCATACCGGGTGGTTGCATAGGAGTTTAGTAACATTGACATCGTTTTGAAATAAAGTGTTTAATTCTTGCTACCTTAATGAGATTGGTCAATATCTGGAGTATGGGTCAATCGACCACTTAGCATTCATAGTCAGCACATGACTCGATCGACATATGACTAGAAAGGTGCATGCCCCTAAACCTCAAGCATAATAGTACAAAGAGGCTACATAAATCATGTGCATGTGACTGTTTACAATAATAATTCTCAATATATTTAGTTTGGAAACTAAGTTAATATGACTAGCTTTTGCGTCTTTTTTATATGAACCTGACATAATTTTTTTAAATATTTGTGATTATAAATTAGAATCAAACGCGCATTCTTATATTTTAAATTGTTGTTTTCAAATAGTCCATATTTACTTATTTATAGCATTTTATTATACAAACTTTTAACTATGGCACTCACAACGTTGGTAAATTCTTAAAATTATAAAAAAAAATCATTGTTAAATTATAATTGATGAGAATTATCTAGAATAGAAAATTGGTTACATAACATAAAAAATCATAAAATGATAAAAAAAAAAGTTAATATATTAAATTTTAAAAAATTAATTTTTAAAAAATTAACGATCGATAGCACCGTGCATTTGATCTTGTTTTAATTATTTTAATAAGCAACGGAATATTATTTATATTTTGAACACAAGGTCTACTCAAGATCAATACATGATATGTCTAACTAAGAACAGATTCATCAACCATTAACTAAGATCAATACACACTTAACCTCTACTTCTGCTATTGATTTTCATGCACTATGACACCATTAGCGTGGAGGGACAAAATAGCCCCACAATCACCACACCAATGTATGTGAAGGACGCATCAAGCATGACTTGAAATTCCCCATAAATGCAAAACAGAAGCCAGCGTTTGAATCAGATTTTGGACTTCTTTGAGGTCTTCACCTTTCTGCGTGTGCCGCCAGCACAGAAAAGAATAATTAAAATTAATGTATTACTTTTGATCTCAAACAGATACAGGATCTTAATTTTACCAAGACCATATGATTCACCGATCATATAACCCCATTCTCTGGAAGTATAGTGCTCCAAAGACAGCAAAAGTAATCTATAAGGGGATTATATTAACCGAACCTTCGTTTATAGACAATCATAGTGTATGTAAACTAAGGAACACGTTGAAATTGACAATACAAATTTGATTCAGTACGTACTCAAAGGAATAGTAAATGTAAATTTACATATCAATGCAAGCTGATATGACTATATGAGCCAACAAATCTTATCTCATATGCTGCAACTTACGACTAATTTGATATTTGTCCATCATTTTTATGACTAAATTGATATATGTCTGTCATGTTTATGTTTGGATGACTAAGTGCTCAACTTTATGAATACATTCAGGTTCAAAAACCAAATGAAAATCACTCGGGACTCAAACCGTTGTAAGAAGTTCCTGAATTTTTGGAAATGCAGTTTCAAGAATTAAAAATAACTAACAAGATTTGACAGTAGAAAGGAACTCTAGTGTTCTTGAAAATTTTCTAATCCCTCCTTGCAGGACATGAGTGTACAGGCAAGTTCATTACTATTAGACATTAGCAGATAGTTTTAATTGCAAGTCAAAACAATTTGATACATTGTTCATCGGTCAATTTTGGACATGGAACCATTGTTCACTGCCTTATGTGCTGCTTGGTTTGAAGTTTGAACCTTGTGTACTATTTCTGCTAGGGATGTTTGAATTTAGGGACAACCGATTCAGCCATTCAAGATGGAGGATGAGTTCATTCAAGGACCCGGGGATTTACACCATGAAGATGTATTCAGAGTAGGGCTAATAAATTGTTTTCAGGAAAGGGCCTAAGTTTCATCTTTGTTACTAAAAATGTTCATTTATATTAGAAAAAAAAATTAAAGTACTATACTTTACTACGACCTTTCTTCTTCATATCACAAGCCATGAAATTGACTTGCTATTCATTCCACTTGGAATTTTAAACGTTTTATGATTTTAAAAAGTTCCTCAATATATCCTTATTAATTTTATAAAATGACGATCACTATCCTTGCTAAATTAATCTCCTAAATCTCATAAGCAATTATTAATTATGCATTTGTGTCATTTGCATTTTAGCTGTCTCAATTTTATTTCTTAAATTCCAAACAATAATTCTAGTCTAGCTCAATCGTTACCTCATTTGATTGGGTCATCATTTCCCAAGATGTAATCAAATATCACCCTATCTCCTTAAAGAAGGAAAACTAATGAATGTAACTTACTGTATATCACACTACTATCACATGAAGGCTTTTCGTTTTCTAGTTTTCCAATTTGCTTATCCTGCAGATACAGATGCACTGTGCACGAAGAGACCTTTTTAGTTTTTAATGGGAATACTTAAGTCCTGATTACCGATAGCAAGGCAGATATATGTGCATTCATTTTACGAAATCAAGATGCATATATTGATATATGTATATATTTCAGCTACTAGTATGCAGCTTCACACTTACCACTTTGTGTATTTCACTATACATTCACTTAAAAGAGAATGGCCAAAGAAGATCAGAAATTTTCCATAGGAATCGACCTTGATACAACGTATTCATGTGTTGGATTGTGGCTGGAGCAACACAATAGAGTAGAAATAATCCACAACCAACAAGGCCACAAAACCACACCTTTTGTTGCTTTCACAGACAGTAATCAGAGATTGATCGGTGATGCTGCTAAGGATCAGGCTGTCATCAACCCAGAAAACACTGTCTTTGGTATATTTTCAATTTAGTTATTACTGCCTTCCTTCTTATGATATTTCTAAAGACTTTTATGCCCAGATTCCTTTTAACTTTTGCAGATGCAAAGAGGTTAATTGGTAGGAAATACAGTGATCCAACTATTCAAAAAGAGAAAATATTGTGGCCATTCAAGGTTGTTGCTGGTATCAATGACAAACCCATGATTGTTGTTAAGTACAAGGGTCAGGAGAAGCATCTCTGTGCTGAGGAAATATCATATATGGTCCTCACAAAGATGCTGAAGATTGCAGAGGTTTATTTGGAAACACATGTGAAGAATGTTGTTGTAACCGTACCTGCTTATTTCAATGACTCACAGCCAAAAGCCACCAAGCATGACGGTGCCATTGCTGGCCTCAATGTTATGAGGATAATTAATGAACCTACTGCAGCAGCTATAGCATATGGACTTGACAAGAGGGCTAATTGTGTCGGAGAGTGAAACATCATCATTTTTTACCTTGGAGACGTTTGATGTGGCTCTCCTAACAATGAAGGACAAGGTCTATGAAGTTAAGGCTACCCGGAAAAAGTCACCTTGGTAGAGAGGACGTTGACAGCAGAAAGGGGAATTACTTTGTAGCGGACTTCAAAAAGAAGAACAAAGTGGACATTAGTGGGTACCCAAGAGCCTTAAGGAGGTTGAGGACTGCATGTGAGAGGGCAAAAAGAATACTCTCATTTGAAGTTGCTACCAACATTGATTTAGACGGTGTGTGTGTGTATCCATGTTCAAGTAGGAAATAATAAAATAAATTAACACAAAAATGTTTCTGCCTATATATTCTCTTTTCCTGTTTATCTACAATTCTGCACACAAGGAATGGTAATTAATGTCATTCTCGAACTTGATTATCAACAAATACAAAACCATATATTATTTGACAGCCCGGGTTCCTCTTGAACTGGACAATCAACAACTGCAAAATTATATTGATAAGAAAGTTGAACATATGCAGATATGTGAAGATTAAAACTATACGATGGGAAATGTTGTCTGTGTTGATAGAAATGTAAGCTTTAGATTCTTTCCCATTTGTTAGTTCCATTCCCCAGTACACATGCTAATATACACATAAATGGCACATGCCGTAGATGGACATAGGTATAGCCTATACATGGACTGGTTGAGAACAGACTATTAATGATGGCGTCCAGCCAGAAATAGCTTTATCTGTAAAATTAAAATAGTGGTTTCCAAAGACCTGAATTTAAACAATTAAAGGAATTTTTTTTATCCATAGGTATCGTAGAAGGTACTGACAGGTTTACACAACCCATGCTCAAGCAATTAAAGGAATTCTACAAAATCAAGTAACAGAATTTATCAAGTTTAAACAGAAAAACCAAAGACTTCAACCTCGAATAATACATTAATTACTGAAAAGGCAAGAGACAATATACCTTAAGTTATACCATATAACTTCAGCTAATGATAGAGAGAAACCTTGCTACTATCAGTCTACCACTAAGTTAGGAATCCTCTTGACAAAAATAACATAAGAGGATAAAGTACTAGATATGACAAAACATGGTAGAAGAGTCATGAACAAGTATCTACGATCACACCAATCCATACGGTTCCATTCCAGCTATCAAATGCAACAAGTACTGTTGGTCTAAACAGTTACAAGGTTCCCTTTGAGCAATACGAATCAAGTTTAAAAAAGTACACAAACACCAGCCACCACTTGCATCAGTGAGTGTTATCTAGGAACATCATCTTCTCTTCATAGAGCTTCAAAAGCCGATCGGCTTCCTTCTCAAAGGAAACCACAAATTTCTGCAAGAAAATCTTATCAGAGACTAAAAACGCGGAGGCCCAATTAACATCCTTAACCAAACCTTTAGACAAAAGAAACTGCAACACAGCAGCCCTGGGAACAACCCTTTTCTCCAAACTCAGCGCAACAAGCACCGGATACTTAGCAAAAAGCAAAGCATCCCAACCCAAATGAATAACACAAAACTCCATCATAGCCTCAATTTTCCCCTCAGACACAAGCATACACCAGGGGTTCCTCACAAACGTAGAAAGAACAACCTCCTGAGACCAACCCCATTTCCTATACACCTCAACCTTCCTCTCCCACAACGATTTCCTCACAAGCTTAGCACGAAGTGCTATCAAGAACATCGTTTTGCTGGTCTCGAAGCCCAATTCCATAACCTCCTGGACCGCGTTCTGGAAAGTGGGGGCATTGGCAACGAGAGCGGGGGCCAGTAACGAAGCAACATAACAACCTTGGATTCTGGGACACCGTTGTGGAGGAGAAATTCGATGTTAAGAAGAGGATTCTTAGAAAGCATAATGCAGGGGCAAACTTTGACGGAGCGGAGAGTGGAATCGTCGGAAAGCATGAATCTTTTTATGAAATCGTAACGTGGGGTGATGGAGTTGTAGAGGCTTAAGCGGAGGATTTTAGGGTTTTTGGTGATGATGCGGATGAGGTCGGGGGTGGAGGCGCCTTTGGAGAGGAGGAAGTTGAGTTTGGGGAGGATAATTTTGCGGGAGTTGTAGGAGAGGAAGTAAGGGTATGTTTGAATGATGCGGCGGATTTGGGAGTCGGAGAAGCCGTGGGATTTGAAGAGGGAGAGGATTGAGTCCGGGTCGTGGGAGGTTCGGAGGCGGATTCGGGTGGGAAGCCGCAAACATGCCAATGGGGCCATAGGGGGGCATTGTCTAAGGTAGAGGGAGACCCTAATTGGTTTCAATTTTAAGAAAAATCAAATTCCAACAATCCACCCTATGATATCATATTTAATTGGATAATTTCTTTTTTGTGTGTGTTTTTTAGTATATAAAAAAATTTAGTTCTAATTAATTAGATGGGCAAATGCCTACATTTTACACTTCTTTAAATTTAGTAAATAAATAGTGTATTTATAATAAACAATTTAATCGTATTTTTTAAGGGTTTTGGTTTCAGAACTAAATTTCACAGATGAAATTGATCATTTATTTATTCTAATGGAATAATTTGCACGTGTAAAATGTTGTTATTTTTGAGTTTGTAACACGTGTGACCTTATCGGATTGTTATTTTTGAGTGCTTGAGATGTTGAGTCCGGTTTGGCAAGGACAAAGATGGCTGCTGCTACAGCTACTGCTTCTTCAATCTCAGCGTGGTTCACTCCTCACGCTTTCGCTCGTCGCAAAACCCGGAACCCTAAAATTCAGAAACCAGTCCTCCCAGTCCCCGGCGGCGGCGAAGCCACCACCTACACTCGCCTCCCGCTCAAGCACGACTATTCCGCTCCCTCCCCTCTCTCCTCTCCCGAAATCAAGCTCTCCGAAACAGCCCCACCGATCACCCGCCTCCTCCGTAATCGTAAACCACAAAATATAAAACAAGACGACGTCGTGTTCGAATATTCCGATTCCGAACCTGAAAGCGACGGCGAGTATGAAGCCTTCGACTTTTCGGGAGACGAGAATGTGGGCGAAGGCGAGGAAGAGACTCCGAGCGTGAAGGAGAAGGGGGTGCCGGCGGTGATGCGGTGTTTCGACCGGGCGAAGATATACGTGAAGTCGGGGGACGGTGGGAACGGCGTGGTGGCGTTCCGGCGGGAGAAGTACGTGCCGATGGGAGGGCCTTCGGGGGGCGACGGAGGGAGGGGAGGCGACGTGTACGTGGAGGTCGACGGGGCGATGAATTCGCTGCTGCCGTTTCGGAACAGCGTGCATTTCCGGGCAGGGAGGGGAGGCCACGGGCAGGGGAGCATGCAGAGTGGGGCAAAGGGGGAGGATCTGGTGGTGAAGGTGCCACCTGGAACGGTTGTTCGAATGAGTGGCGAGGATAACGTGCTGTTGGAGATGGTGTATCCGGGACAGAAAGGGTTGCTGTTGCCAGGTGGTAGAGGAGGCAGAGGGAATGCTTCATTCAAGTCAGGGACTAATAAGGTCCCCAAGATTGCCGAGAATGGGGAAGAGGGTCCTGAAATGTGAGTCCTTTTTACCCTACAATACATAGCTAGGATCTTTTAGTTTTTGGATATAGAGTATAGACAACAGATATCCTCTACGAAAGACAATAGTGTTTGAGTAGGGTAGAATTGTTATGGTCCACTAAAGTTTCCATCTGATTATTTAACACAGCTACATACCAGGTCTCGAACTTGAGCCCACTAGTTGAACTAGAATAATTATTTGCCGATTGATTCACGTGCTTGGTTGTGGTTGTTTGGTTTGAGAAAAATATTTTCTGTATTCATTTTATGCTTTTACCATACAAAGTTTTGAGAGGAAGAAATGAAATGAAAATAAGGTGTTATACTGGTATCTTTGTGCTTAAAAATGAAAACAGAAGCCATTTTTTCAAACTGAAGGGTTCCTTAGTTGTCTACATGTGAAGGATGCAATTTGTTTTGGTAACATAAGAACTACCATTTGTGTATTGCATTCTGAAAGAAAGAAAAAAAAAACAAGTTTGTTTTGAGTTTGTTGGAATCATTTGAGTTCATAGAATGGTGGTTTCTTTTGATCAGGTGGTTGGAGTTAGAACTCAAGCTGGTTGCGGATGTTGGTATAGTTGGTGCTCCGAATGCAGGGAAAAGTACACTTTTGAGTGTTGTTAGTGCTGCAAAGCCGGCTGTTGCTAATTATCCTTTTACAACACTGCTTCCGAATCTCGGTGTTGTTTCCTTTGACTATGATTCAACCATGGTTGTGGCAGACCTTCCGGGTCTACTTGAAGGGGCACATCGAGGTTTTGGTTTAGGCCATGAGTTTCTACGGCACACTGAAAGGTGTTCTGCTCTGGTAGGCACTTTTGAGTTGAGATGCTTTGGTCTGCTTTGTATTAGACATAGCTGCGTTTGAGAATGTCAATTCTGCTAGAGCTGTGTTAAATTGTTGAGTTACCACACTGCTCCTAGGGGTTCAGAAAACAAAAACAGTAGTAAATTATAAGTATTCCTTGCTTTGCTCTTTATTTATTTATTTTTTTCTAAAAATGAATTTGAGACATCATTCATTGGCTTTTTTCTGAATAAAAAAATTCTTTTGAAACCCTTGAGCAATCTGTATTTTGGCCACTCCAACCTTTTGATCCCACCGCTGCCTGTGTCTGTTCTGTTTAAATTAGATTTGAGTTAAATTTCAACTTGTTTGCTTCTTTGAGCTAATAAAATCTTTTACCATTCGTTATCTTACTTTTTCAGTCCAAATATCCCTCAGTTTCTCTCATTTTATATTTCAAAGTAAAGCTAATTTGAT
This sequence comes from Glycine max, assembly GCF_000004515.6. Classification (NCBI taxonomy): domain Eukaryota; kingdom Viridiplantae; phylum Streptophyta; class Magnoliopsida; order Fabales; family Fabaceae; genus Glycine; species Glycine max. The sequence goes on from NC_038249.2 coordinate 32,390,180, forward strand.
ATTTTTTGTATGCTTCTCCTTTTTCTCACCCTGAAGTTTGTTGTTTAAATCAAGCCTATATAATATTGGGTTTCAGGTACATGTTGTTGATGGTTCATCACAGCAGCCAGATCTCGAGTTTGACGCAGTTCGTCTAGAGCTGAAGCTATTTAATCCTGAACTTGCTGAGAAGCCTTATGTAGTTGCTTTTAACAAAATGGATCTTCCAGAAGCATATGAAAACTGGGAATCCTTCAAAGAAAAGTTGCAATCTCGTGGGATCACACCATTTTGTATGAGTGCTGTCAAAAGGGAAGGTACTCATGAAGTTATCTGTGCTGCTTATGAGCTTTTGCGTAAAAGTAAAGAAGACAAGGAGGAATATGAAGGTAATAATTTGTTTTAAACTTATTCCTATGTATTATTGTCTCATCACCTGAATACTCTTTTTTTCTCTAATAAGTTCTTGCGTCCTTGGACAAATTTGACCTGTTTCAGATGGAAGAGATATGGTAAACTTGAACCATGTCGCTGCTGCAGTAAAGAAGCAGCGGAGTGCATCCATTAGTGATTTTGAGATTTTTCATGACAGCGATTCAAATATTTGGCATGTAGTTGGATCTGGATTGCAACGATTTATACAGATGACGAATTGGCGGTAGGTTAAAGAGTATAAATGTGACCAGGAGTACAATTCCTTAATATTTTTTTTTATCCCCGATGTGTTATTTTTCTTACATCTTAAACATGCATATTGAGGTGTAACTTCTAATCATATTTAATAGTGTTGAAATTATCCTGCATTCATTCTGTATTTGTTTGCAAAACCAATTATGATCATTATCCTGCTTTCATTCTGCATAGGTTTTCAAATTTTACGTGAAGATGTCTAAACAAAAAAACAAATACTCCTACAATAATCATAGGAATCTTCATGGAAGGACCTTTTTTGAAAAGTGTGAGAAAATATGAAGATTTGAAAGTTCATCCTTCTCTTTAGTTGATACTTGATGTGTTAGAAAAAATGTGTATTAGGATAACCATTATGCTTGAAATTGTAACACCTGTTCATGACTAGTTTCATTGATATTTGTGGATCTTTTAACAGGTACATTGATTCGGAGAGAAGATTCCAACATGTTCTTGAGGCTTGTGGTGTGTACAAGTCTCTCATGAAACTTGGTGTAAAGGAAGGGGACACGGTAATTGTTGGAGAGGTGTGTCTTTTGTTTCTCTTCAGCATTTCTATTCACAGTAATCCTTGCTAGCATGATGAACAATGATGTTAGTATTTGGTTTAGTAAATGAAATTTAGTTGTCCTTTAATTCCCTTAAAATGGTCTGTCCTTAAATGTGGACAATTATTGACTCCTACTTTTTATAACATCATGAACAACCTGGAAACATTTGGCAGCTGGAAAAAATCTTTTTCTCAATATATCCTTAAGCAGTCCTGCATGAAGTTCTTTTACAATATTTTGTGCCATTTACATGATATGCATACCCAATGACCATTTATTCTGCTACTTAATCAGATGAAGATGATATGGCATGACTCCTCTGACAATCCTGGTGCATCTAGGATGAAGAAAATATCCACAGATTCATTTAAATGGGCTGAATGGAAGTAATGCCACTCATTTTTGGTGTTTCTAGATTCATGTGTACTGCAATTATGCCATAGGTAAGGAGAACATTGTTCTTGTAATGGTTTTATACTTTTATTCCATGCTATCCCTATGAAACTTAGCAACAATCTAATTTGAATATAATAGTGGCTCTGACCATGGTTTCCCCTGTATAATGTTTTCCTGGAACATTTGTGCACACTTCCAAATGGAGAGGTGACAACCTTTCGTTGGTTCTTTAACCTTCCCTGATAAGGATATCATCATGCTTTCTTTTTTATTTATTAGCATGTGTTTTGGATATAAGCATCAACACTGTTGTTATAGTAGTTTAGTTGACGATATTCTCAAACATTTGTATTTATTAGCTTTTTGTGATATTGTGAAATCAAGATTATCGATTAAGGCACCCCCATCTTGAAGTTATGCTTTCTACTTGTTGATGATCAGCTGTTCATGTAGGAAGCAAATTCAATCATAATGAGGTGATACTACTATAGAAGAGAAAGTCATGGAAAGCTGCATCAAAAAGCATAAGGTAATGCAAACCATTACATGGTTGTCCTGTGATGGGATGATGCTCATATTCGACTTGAAGCCGAGGTCTTCATCTGCTCATAAGTCAGGTACAAGCAGTCGTTGCGGTGCACATATAACATTGTTTGCTAAAATTGGTTTAAATCAGATAACAAACAAACAGAAGAACGTGGTTACTCATGTAATTGTATAATGATGTACTATATATTATTTTGTATAGGATGTAAAATGCTTAATATGATTACATCCTTATTCTTGACAGACTGCTCTCATGTGGGTTGGATATTTCGATGAAATTAAAGTGAACAGTCAAATTTCAAGTTGTCTTAAGTCATCAATAAAAACGATCGATACTTTCAAGTTTATGTTCACATATAAAGATCCTTACATTCCTGGTGTCGAATAACTTTTTTCGTTACAAATATAGAATAATTTGGAAAGATCGATGAGAGGTGAAAGTAAGGAGTTACGGAAGGTGGTAACTGGTAAGGGGGTCATGTGCATCAACTGTCTTCCTATTCTCTTACAAGCTTCATCATACCTTTTTATATCTGATGAAAAGAAATTGTTAGCCATTATTTAAATTTTTCTCAAGAGTTAATTATACTTTTATATCTGTTTATTTAATACAAGATAAAAAAAAAATTTATCGTGAGAATAATGTTTTGCTTTTTCATTTTTTTTAATCTCTTTGATTGACTCGTTCCGAACAATTGTCTTTGTAAGAATTAAACTTTGGTTCCTTTAGAAGTGTTGTCGGCCTTTTACCGCTGCCCTTATTGATTTAAACTATGGGGTAATTTATATTATCATCACTTGATATATGCTTAAATTATATTATTTGAAGTTTCTAAAAAACTCCTTACGGGTTGGGGATTGATTGATTGACTCGTTTCAACTCAATATAAAAATAGGTATAATTTAACCAAAATTGTTTTTCAGCGAGTTGAGGATTGATTGACTCGTTTGATATTCCTAATTTTGCCTCCGTAGTTTTTAGTTCTTTTGGGCTTTTAGTTCTTACAAAAAGAAATCCATATTTTCTCTCTTCATAATTTTCATTTTATTAAATTTTACATATGGTCATGTTCATTTGATGCATACTATTTCATACTTTATTCATTTGCTAAACTCATAATGTTTGACAACTTTTATGTTGTATACTAGGGAAGATTGGCAAGTTATACTCTTGTCATTCTAGTAAAAATGATATACTTTTATATTATAAATCTGAATTATCATATTTGAATAAGACTGGTTTCAGAAGTTATTCTTAAATGAGAATATTTTTAAGGGTTATTTTTATTCTTGTTAAACCATGTGTATTATCATAGAGAAAAAAAATTATACATCAACATTGTAAACAAAAACATGCTTGTATATCAATAACCTAGACCTATGCTTCGAGTTGTTTCATGCCATAAATAAACTCTAACACTTAAGAAATTTGTCGGACAAATAGATTCGCACCTCTTACAACCAACACAGTCCTCTATTCTTAGGGCATAAGCAATTTGTTTAGTTTTACATCCATCTCAAAGTATCATTTTTAATACATTCATTATACAAGCTTAGACAACATTGAGTACATCCTATACATGTATCATAAATCTTTACTAAGTATGAGATTAGAATGTAATTCTTAAACATAAAAAAAATTAATATTTATATTATTATTCAATCATAACTCATCATGTATGAATAGTGATTAGACAATAGTTTAAAAGTGTTTTACACTATAAATGCATCACTATTGAACTTATTATCATAATCTTATATTGAACATTTATTTTTATTTTATTTTTTAATTTTATTTTTTAAAAATAATATTCTTAATTTTATAATTTTATTTTTTAAAAATAATATTCTTAATTTTGTATTTCGGAAATTCGAGGACCATATTGTATATAGTTTGACAATTAGAGATTCACATTGAATATTTAGTCTCAATAGTACATGTTTAATTCATAATCTTAATCTTATTTACTAAAAATAATTATTGTACTTACTGTTATCTTTATTCGAGTAAACCGATTCTTAAATAGACTTATATATCATTTAATTTTTCCAAATTTAAGAACAAGGTTTTTTTTTTTTTTACAAAGGTAAAGAAAAAGGAAAACACTCAAAGTTCTAGAAAAGCAAACCCATGACATCTACTTTTAATAACGTGTTCAAAACCGTCGGTGGCTCTTGAAGAATAAATTATATTTTAAATCTAAATAATTGACCCAATTATATATTTTTCACTCATGATCCAATTAAATTTAAGAACCAGTAAGAAATAAATAGGGCCCGTCGTAACATCTCTTGTGAAAACTCTTTTCCACTCTTCGTTTCTCCAATATGAAATATTTTCTCTCTCAAGAGATTGGGAAGGACTTATATTTCGACTTAGTCAGCATTCTCATGTCTTCTCCATTTCTTACTTCTATTTAATTTCCTTACATATTTTAATATGATGTCATTTCTGCGTATTTTGTGGTGGTCACGATTCACGAAGGCAGAACAACACACCACGGCACATAATTAACTAAATAAAGCGAAATAATAAAGCAAGAGTTTAAAAAAGCAAAAAGACCAGATTGTGTCGTGAACTTTGGTTGCAAAGTGGGAGGACACAAGTGTGTATATGAACAGATAGAAGCTGAAGCTGAAGGTGCTAAAGCAAACATGAGACAAGTTTGGTTTGAACCAAAAGTTGCTTAACATAACACTTGTCACTTAAACTCTGTTAGTCTATTTTTCGTCAAAGTCCAAGTAAACATAGTTATCTTTATCCCTAAATGCCGGATGACCTTTAACATTATATAAAAAATAAAAAAAAAAAGAGTATGGGTTAATTTTGGAGAATGTGCAAAATTCTCTTCTAACCATAAAGGTTATACGGTAAAAACACAAAAAAGAGAGAGATTCGTAAGTGTTTTCATATTTTAGAAAAATCACATTTTATTATTTAATGTTACTTTAATTATAATATTAAACATAACAAAATCAAGAGACAATAATAACCTAAGTTAAGAAGCATACATTAAATTATCTAAAACAAAGAAAAATATGTAATTCCAAAACCACTTAAAATACAATAAATAAACTAAAAAAAAGTAATGAGAAAAATGAGGGAGAAAGCTATCTTTTGTGCTTTCTTTTACTATTATGAAAAAGACCAATGTATTTTAGGGATATGTAAAGCACATTATATAAATGTATTCATTTGCCAACCCAACTAAAACACATCTTTTTAGATGTGCCCTGACTAATCTTTCTTCTTATAAAATGGTAAGTTCCAAGACTTTACATAAGAATCCAATCATATAATATGTATGAGAAAAGAAAGAAGCTCGGTCATCTTGACTATTAATTTATAGTTGTATGTTTAAAATTAGTTCTTCTCACAAAAATATGCTATTACCAAATAAACACCTTATGCGTTGTGTCTATGTATAAGTATATAATCTGTCATTATGTCACTCATAATTAAACTGGTTTTTCTCTTCCCATGCATTGATTCGCAAACAACAAAAGCTCTATAGTTAATAGTCTATGGCTAGAAGAAACTTCTTGCTTTTTCTTTATTTTTGAATTTATGCATGTCCGTATTTTTTGCTTGTCTTGGTACAGGAAGATCATTAATACTAATATTATCTTACCCTTCAACAAGGGGGCCCAAATGCAGCTGTATCTTTCGGCTGCTTGAAATCTTTAGTGGAAGAGTCAAGGTTCTTAGAGTCAAAACCCAAATGATTTCTTAATCAAACAACTGTAATTGAGCCGTTTGTGTTCTCTTTCATTTTGGTCTCCTATTTGAATACTTTTCACTTGCACTGTTTGCAAAATTTAGTGGGTTCACTGCAGGTTTAATTGGGCCAACATGGTGTTACTGATGACAAAGCATTGTGTGGCAAAGGGGAAAATGCTAAAAAAAACAACAAAACGGCTTGACCCTTTTGATATGATTAGTGGCATGCTATTTCCAATGCCATATAGAATGATTTTGCAGGATTAATTAAAGAGAGTAAAATTATACTACAAGAGCTGTGAATCAATAAAATTGTGGCCCACTATAGCTTTTGTCTTGTGGGGCGGTTTAGTCAACTTCAATTTGCATGCTTCGTTTAAGCTTTTCGTTGCCCTTTTTTGACTACCCTTTTTCTATTGGCTTTTGGAGATCAGTACTCATGTCTCTCATTATCAGACTTTATTGAAAATTGATCAAAGGCAATTTGCAAGGAACATGTATGCAATGTTTTTTCATCTATTCTGTGCCATTAGCCAATTTCTTACATGAGTCTTGCATCTTGCAAATCAATACCCATGTTGGTTAAGAAATAAGAGAAAGTATTTACTATGGAGAATATAAAAAAAAGTCATGGGACAGTAAAATTTTGTGCATCCCAATAAAAATATTTTTTCTTTTAGGTCCTTAAACCTAGATTTTAAATTGTGGTCACAAATAAAGTTTCATTGTGATCCTTATATTGATGAAATTGGATATATACGAATGCAGTTAGTTGCAGTTGCAGTTAGAGTTGCGATAAGCCGATAATGAAGACCTCAAAAACCTTGACGTTGTGGTCAAAATTGTAATTCTGGACCATTTTTACTTTGAACATAACTACCACCAAAATTTGATTAAAATATTTATTATTACAAGGAAACTGTTGATGAACATTCTAGAATGAAAAAATGGATTTGTGATTTAATGATCCAAAACACAAACATAATAATAAACTGAACTCTGCTTGAAACTACACATGTTTTTTGGCATGTAAGAGATATTAACAAGAAAAGCTGATTTTTTATAATTGAGTGATTTCGGTTGTTTGACACTCTTTCTTTGCTAACTTGACTTCATTATTGAAGCATGTGAACTACTACCATCAGTTCTGCCTAAGATATATAAATTATAAACCATACAACAAAACTGAAAATTCTACCATTGAAATGCGAAGTAATATACAAAACTAGGAATTTAACAAGTGGGCTTTTCATGATACAACCTTTTCCATTTGTGTACTCTAGAGTGGCGTTGTTTCAATGACACAAGACATGGAAGACACAAAATATCAAATAACTGGCACTAGCTGAAAATCATTGGTGAAGATTTTATGATAGATTTCTTTGTAGTTATACAGATATAACAAATAACAATAATAGTTTATGGGGTCAAGCCTTTTTCTTCTGATGTGTATGCGTCTTAGTTTTTCAATATTGTCTCTTGTACTGAAAAGAACAAAATTGGAGAAAAGTAGTAGTAAACCATCAATTTCATCCTTAAATTATTACATTCTCAACTAGTCCTGGAAGTATTACAAATCCTGCTAAGTAATCCTCTAAATATTAAACAACCCTTCACATTGGTCCTTGAACTGTACTGGAATACATCAACTTACAAACTAAAGTGATGAACTTCAATGTTACAAAAATAGTTTTAATATTTTAGAGACTACTTAAGAGAGAGAGTAATACTTCTGGGGCGAAATTGGTGGTTAATTCAAATATATAGAGTTTAGCTGGTGGAATTCTAGGTACTTTGATGATTAGCTTGGCCTTTACGCATGAACTGATACACATAAGGATTCAATTTTGCCAATGCTAATCAAATGCCAATCCTTGCATTGACCAGATGCAATAATTGGCTCACTAAGTTTTACACTGTTCACAGAGCTCGAAAACTAGGGTAGATCTGTTTTTTAACTTACCACGGTAAATAGGTTATTATACTTGTTACTAAGACACAGGAAACAAATTTTAAATGTCATTAGACCTATGAAGAAAGTGACTATTGCAAACAAAAAATTCAAAAGTGCAGTTTGTAGAGCTCCATTTAAAGTATTTGACAAGTTAAGGGAATCTTTATTTTCACTACTCAGTTTAACTATGAAGTAGATGATGATGGGATGGAAAGCCAGGGATTTAAGAGAAACTGGCATCAGTCCCGTGCAAAACCACAGGAAAAGAGAAAACCAACATTTTATGATAATAATTAGTAACCAAAACGTCATTGGTTGAAAGGAAAAAAAAGTTGATTAAAAAAATTGACATGTGACAGAAATTTGGACAGATTTATGATATACTGAGATAATAACAAGATTTTATAGGTAGGTGAAAAGGGAGGAAACGGTTTTCATAAAAATGACATGCAAAATCTCCTTTTCCTTCTCCCATGATGAAGTCATTGTCTTTAAAAGACTTCCCACAACTTCACCCTTTTCATTCATATTCTCTTCTATGCTCCCTTAGGTGTCTATCACTATTTAACTTCCCTTTCCCCTCATCAAAAAACACACACTTTCTTTCCATTTTCCAAGCCATGTCAACCTCAAGAACCTCTGATGCTTCCCTCAAAGGATATGAGTCCAACCAAACCCAAATGAATCTGTCCCTCCTTCAACGTAACATGTCTCCTTCTGGCGAGAGAAGAGGCCGAGGAAAACAAGCAGAACCTGGAAGGTTTCTCGGAGTAAGAAGGCGCCCTTGGGGTAGATATGCTGCTGAAATCAGAAACCCTTTAACTAAAGAAAGACATTGGCTTGGAACATTTGACACTGCTCAAGAAGCAGCTCTTGCTTATGACAGAGCTGCTCTGTCCATGAAAGGATGCCAAGCAAGAACCAACTTCATATATTCCAAAGACACCAATACCAACATTTTCCACAATGCTCTCACTCCTATGAATACTCAACCTCTCTTGCCACCTTCACATAACACTCACAACACACAACCAACCAATCAAAGTGGCCTATCTCACCACCTTGGTGCTATCTCTTCCCACATTGAAAACCCTTCTGACATGAGTGCATATGGGTCACCTCAGGATGATAATTTCTTCTTCTCCAATGATTCTAACTCGGGCTATCTTGAATGCATAGTTCAGGATAACTGCTTCAGGAAGAGCAATGCCAGTGCTTCAAGTCATGACCTTACGATTGGCCACGTTAACTCAAACTCCATGCATGTTCAGCCACATTTTGACACCACTCAAGAAGCCTTGAACATGCAAACAACAGTGACTTCAAACTATGCAGATATTTCTTACCCTAGTCAAGGATTATGGAACAATCAGCAATCATGGGATTGCAGTTCCAATGAACTAGCAGCTATGTTTAAAAATCCATCAAGGGCTGAGGAAGGGTACATGTGCATGAATGCATTAATGTATCCCTTCACTGATAGTTCAAGCTACGGTTTTATGACTCAGGCTGAGGCTGTTTCTTCAACTACCTTTTCTCCATCACTTCCTCCCTTTGGGGATGCTGATTTGGGATACTCACCCTTTTGAGCTGGGGTTAGGTAAAGTACATTTTATTAAAAAGGGGTGTCTGACAAGAAATTATTACATGGTGTCGAACTATCGTATGAATTTCTCTGTGAAACGTAATCGAATTTTAGTAACTTTTTTTTGTAAACTAAAAAATTGGATTATATGTTACGTGGAGATTGATCACACTATGGCCACGTGGTACTTGCATGCAGTTTTGGTACGTCTGTCAGGTAACTTTGGTCTTGGAAGCAAGAGGTCTTTTATTCTTGTAATGTAATTACTGAACTGCACACATATATATGGGGTGAGCTCTTTTTGGTTCTACGATGTTGAAAAAAACTTTAGTACCTCTGTACCAGCTCACTACTCTTTCACATCATGAAAAGTCAATTATATGATATCATCCTTTGCTATTATTATTGCTCTAAGACCAATTTGTGACATGTAGCTTTCATAGGCTGAATAATAATCTTTTTTTTTTTTCTAGTGAGTGTTGGAAAATATAAGTCCCATATCGTTGTCTTACTTCTTAAAATGCAGTTTATATATCTAGGACAATTTTATTTAAGGTCAACTGATTAGTTAAAGAATTATCACAAATCTAAGAAGATATTTTTGACAGATTCTTACTCAGCTCAAAAAAACTTGAAAAATGCATGCAAAAGAGAAATTTAAAAAAAAAAAATAGTTGGACAAGGGAAGGAATAGTTCAAGACCTTCCCCATGCTTTCACAAGAAGAAAGCCAAAATACTAGTTTAACGTGTTAAAAAATAATTGATAAATGTGTTTAAGATAGTTGTTATCCGACTAAGAGCAACTATAAAGTGGTTGTTTATCTCTGTTTCTTATAGTTAAGAAACGGTGTTTAATTGATTTTAGTATTGAAATAAGTGATAAGTTGTAGTTGCTTATTTATATAACGCTGATTAACAATTTCTTAACAATAAAAAATTATATTTTTAATAAATAATTTCAATTGAGTCCATTTGAGCAACTCATCGTGTTGGAGAAAAAATAGGAAAAGTTCTTAAGTGTGATGTGGTGAGTAAGACTCCCCAAAAATTCATTTAAATTTAATGAGCAACTTTAACAATGTAGATGCTCTATTATATAATATGAGTTGTTTATTATTAATGATATAATTAATATGAGTTGTTTGCAGTAAAAAAAACAATGTAGATGCTCTGAAATAAAACTGATAGATACACTTCTATTATCACGGCGCAAAACAACGCCAGATGATAAACTACAAATTGCAGGATGAAGCACTGAAAGTGAAGAAATTTTCGGGAAGGTCACAAAGTATCCGTTTGTTTTTCTTTATCACATTACACTTCATTTTTTTTTCTTTACTCGGACGTTTCATTTCTCATTCCCTAAGTTTATGAGCTATGACAGTAGTATCGCTAATGAGAATGATTACATAAGTTATTTAATTTAAGTTAAGTAACCTGGTTTAACTTTTTTTCCAACTTTTTTTTCACTGAAGCAGAAGACATAATGTTGTTTAATAAACTAATACCATAAATAAAATATTTTTAATCATTATCACTCACATCAATAATCTTAGTATTTGAGTGAATTTTTATGTAAAGTGTTTAAATATATGTGAAATTTTAAGGCCCACAAAATTATAAAAAATAACTTGTGCTGAGAAGAAATTAAAAATTATCGTGATCGTGACTTAAATTTAAGCGTTAATTAGTGTGTAATTCTCGTACGTTTTTAAAGAAAATTTAGAAACAGCCATGTCTATAACTTGACCACGGTTGTGTGTAATAACAGCCAGTTTTAGCTTAGACATAGACATCTAATTACATAATCATTTCTATAATTTAATTTTGTTTGAAATGGTTATGCCTTCTTGACACACGACCATGTTTCTTTCCCAACGTTTCTTGTGTCCATTTCTATCATAATCTTCTTTAATATTATTATATCATATCATTTTCAGCAATCTCATCTCTAAACACTTTATTATAATCAAACTTAAATGGTCATTAAGATTATTTTTAAAATATCATTTTCAAATACCAATCAGTTCTTTCAAAGTTTATATAAAAAACTTAAAACAGATTAACCAACCTCATTAAAAAAAGAAAAAAGTTAAGAGGACTTTTCGTGAAGAATCCAGCCTGAAAGATTAGACTTTCTTGTCTAACCCTCAATGTATCCCAAGGAAAAAAAAACGTAGTTACATATATCAGGAAGACACTTTGAAGAGGGAAGGGTTCAGAAAAAAGCACCAATTTTATTATACTAGGAAATTTCTAAAAAAGACAGCTCTGAAAGTGGAGAGATTCTTCGCATGCATTAGTATCCACTACAAGAAAACTTGGAAATTCGCTACAAAAATTTGATGGTGCAATTTTATTTATTTATTTAAGCCACATGATATCGTTTTTGTTGGTCCAATGCATTACACATGGTGCATTTTGATGTTGTGTTCTTTATATAAAAAAAAAAATGGATGTTGTGTTGTGTGCCAGAAGCTAAACAATACTAACATCTTACAACATCAAAAAAATGACCGGATCTCGCATTGAAGCTTCATCAGGTATAAACTGATAGAAAAGGAGAAAAAAGTTATTACACATTCAAATGCGTTAATTTAAATTTGTTTCTTCATATACGTATTTTTGTAATAAATTTAAGTACCAAGTCAAGCTTTTCATTGTCACAACATCACCGTGTATCTAAACCTTATATTATAAGATAGCAATGTGAAGCCTCATTGTAGTCTCCTGATTACTTCTCTTCACATTAAACCCTAGATACAAGTTGGGAAAATTGTTGAACAGGACTTACAAGGCAGAAATGGAAAATTGTTCCCAAATTAAAAAAGGGTTCAGATGAAGAGACATAAACACATGATAAACGAAAGTCTGGACAGAATGTTCTCATATCAAAAAAGATTGGAGCACAAATAAGCAGCACAACCTATTGGAGATGTGAAAGGGCATGTGCACAATGGCCTTGCAGATTCTGAGTTATTCAAAAGCAAGGTGATCGTATGGATTGCTAAAATTCTCAAGGATGGCCATGGTTTATTCAAGATCAAAGGGATGGCCACAAAAAGTTTATATGAACACAAAGATAATTGGTGTGAAGTGTGCTAGACCTGAGAATGGAACTAGGATAACTGAAAACAAAACCTATTGGAGGATCTCCTTGAATAATTATGTCCAGTGGAAGAATTGAGATTGAAAAAAGGAGTAATGATGAGGTATGCATTCACATTGCTTAGCTTGAGGTGTGAGAGACATTGCTACTTGTGGTGCTAGTGACAGCGGCTAAAGGACCTGAACTTTGGGAAGGTGGTTGAGTGCTCGATTGAGAAATGGGTCCACCAGTCGACAAAGTCGAGCCGATTGACCCAGTCAATGTTGATGAAGGCATTCTGGATGGAACAGACTCTTTACTGGATCCTGAGCTAGGTTCAGGCCGCAACTCTGAAGATGAAGATGATGGAGCAAGAGTAGCAATTGTTGAACCCACAGGATAGGGTGCAACTGGCATGTCAGCCAGGGAAGAAGCAGATGGACTATAACTCATTGATCCCATAGGATGATCGAATTTACATGCAGAACCAAACTTACATACTCCATGTTGTGCATAATGAGTGCAAGCTGGTGCCCCCTGATTATCAAACACAAACATTAGATTGAGACGATTAAGAAGGCAGTCAAGATATTTTTCAAAAACAATTCAATTGAATAGGCAATCTTATCGTTACTAAGTGCTAGTTTTGTAAACCTATAGTGACAAAAAAAAAACATACACTGGTGCCAAAGGCTCTTCACAATGCGAATTTATAGGAGTGACAAAATTAAAATAAGTAAAGAGGAATGATAGGGACACATTCTCTTACACTCTTTTTAACACTATTATTGACTAAAATTAATTGGAAGTAGAGATAGTGTTAGAAAGTGCGTGTCTAGCATTTCTCATAAATTAAATATTTTAAGATACTTTCGTTGAACCAAAGTTAAGAGAAACACTAATGCACCACAAGGAGACAACAATTACAGCAGAGAGGAACATTAAAGACTAGTTTATCATATTTCAAAAGACACATTCAAGAAAATGAAGTACACCTAATTTCTAGAATATGGAAAACTAGAATCAATCCTAATTAAAAATCACATGAAGGAAACATAAATATTACCCATGAAAACAATGTTTGAACAACTCAAGCTAGTATTGAAAATAGATTGAGACTTGAGAGACAAAAAAGATGACAGCATGAGCACCAAGCTCGACAAAGAAACATGCAGCACAAGGTGTTTCCTAGTATTGGTCATAGATTTCAAGCAAATGCAACTGATGGGGCAAGTAGCACAAAGCCACAAACCCAAATAGAATGTATAATTCTTGCATAAAAACTTTATACTTGACCTAACAGGCATTCCATGACAGAAGTAACATTCAGGCAAATGAACAAGATAAAGAATGCAATGCTCAAACAGACAAAATCTTGTGTAACAGAAAATAAACCAAAAGGAATAAAGGGAAATTAAGTTGGAGGTCACATAAGAGAAACTAACTGAAATAGGCAAAACAGTGATACCAGGGAAGATGCATAAGGTGAATCTATTATGGTGCAATGAATAAAAAAATTGAAGAAGGACCTGAAAAGCACTCAATGGCAACTAAAAATTAGAAAATAAAGAAAATAGTATGAAATAACATTAAATTAAGAAACAAATACCAAAACATAATGAAACAAACCACAAAACTGGTAAAACACTTCTTTCACAGAAATCACGTAACTGATTGTCAGAAAACCATTACAGAAAGCAAATTAAATAGTGTTGATTGATCCACGTAGTACAGAACTTCACCTAGTGGGATAAGACTTAGTTGTAGGGTAACTAGTAGAACATATTAATAAAAAAATTCCTGGTACTTAAATCAGCTGATATGGAGACGGATGTTGAGTGTTGACATGCTTACCTGAGACTCTTCAACCAGAGAATATTTTACTATATACACATCTTATAGGGGGAAAACAACGAAAAGGGGAAAAGAGTGAAACGCTGATCCTTAGAATATTTTACTGTATACCACATCATGGCTAACTCTAAAAACACAGCAATGAGCATAAAGAAGAAACCTGTTCAAACTAACACCAAATTAGCTTAGACTCTACCAGTCTACAAGGGAAATTGGAATATATAAAACCAGAGTTTTTAGCGGATCTTGCCCATAATGCTTATAGTACTTCTTCCACATTCTAGCTTCCAAGGAATATTGTATGCTATTATCAATCAATAAATTTTTGTTATCAAATATCAATCTAATATGTTTTACAACAGATACCATTTACAAGAATCCCAGATAGAGCAAAATAAATACACCCTAGTCATTGAACCCTCTCTTAAATTATTACATTACAGATATCTTTAGTTTCATTGACTCACCAGAACGAACCTGAATGATCAACACCGAGATTTTACTTCACGGGTGTATATTATTATGATAATTCTACTCATTTATTTAGACAACTATATGCATATGCCAAGATCCGTATGCTTAAATCCCTTAAATTTAAAAGTTTTATTGAGTATAGACACTCCATAATTTACAGAGGAAACAAAACGTTTTATTATATTTGGCTGAACATTAATCTCTGAAGAACCTAAAAACTCATACTAGTCTCAAGCATAAGACATGACGAGCAGCATTTTATAACAAAGACAAAAAAGAATTTTGGACAAAGATGACCATCAAAATCAAAACAATCTTACACATTTCCTAAAGCCAAAAGAAGTTAACAGATCAATTTTCAAATAAGAAATTGCTAAGATGCCAAGCTGATCTAAATATAGGAATATGATTCCTAACCTGATGTTGGCTACTGGAGAAAATGTAAGGAGACAATGGCTGGTTTATCCCTAATTTGATTCGTCCACAGACTTCAGTTTTAGTCCCTGCCATTCATGATAATCATTCTTAAGACTATGTGCAATGATGTTTAAATGTGTATTTTAAGTAACACGTGCCAATTTCACGCATACGGCCATTAACACACCTGACCACTCTCACCCCCACCTCCTCCCTAGTGGGGAATGCAGATATCTGAATACTGACAACTTGTATGCAGGACTAATTATTGGCATAAAAATCTTAAATAGGAGTACACTATATTCATTTACAAGATCTTTGAGTACCAACTGAACTTGTTTTTGATAGTGACATCTAAGTGATAAATATGGTCTTGGACTGCCACAAGGCACAGATTCTCAACCTTGTTCCTATGATCCTATTATTCAATCAAGTACTGTACCAAACCATTCCTGGTGGGATCAGTATTTTATTTCTAACTCCTGAGTTTGCAAGCCCTAGATGTGCATATGACATACAGATTATGATTGCTAAGGCTTGAAATTTGGAACAAATAGGTTGGCAACTTAGTGTTGTTCTGATTCAAAGTAGCAACTTATCACCCTATGTATGAATAACATACTCCAAAAACGACTTCATACAAAGTACATCTTGATAATACCACTGTAACAGGCACTATAGGTATCGTAAGATCATTACCCAGTAATCAATAGCATGTTAACATATACGAGATCATAAATTATAATCTACAAGCAAGCTACTAAAAGAGGAATTGTAAAACTTTCATGTACTAAAAAATGAAAACTTCCATATATGTGGGAAAGATATATATGCCAGCCAAAAAAGGATAAAGATGAAATACACAAATTCATTATTAGTAGCAGATCTAACTATAATATGCATGACTCAGGAAATTGCCTTAAGGAGTACACAGAAAAAATAACCCTTTATTATCAATACATTAATGTGAGAAAGAGAATTCCCTCGTGATTATGCAGAAGAAACTAATCAGAGTAGCATTCAAATACAACAGAACATGATAATATCAATCACAAGAATTTATGATGTTTCAGTGTTTTCTTACAAACTTAAAGAGTCATGGTAAGTTTTAAATGTTTATAGTACACGGTATTCCTTGCTCAGGAAGAGAACATATCCACAGACATTTTGAAGAAATTTCTAACTGAACTTACCCCCACTAAAATGAATGGATGACAAAGTGGGAATTCCACTCTCATAAAGGTACAATCAAGCCCAAGGAGACTATTAAAACAACAGTTTTACCTCCGTGCTTTCAAATTCTCCAAGAAGAATCCCCAATAGACTAAAGATGTAAGAGTTCAAATATCCTCCAATTTTATGATTAAAACACTCATTCACTAGGCATTCTTGATATCATTTCATCAAATGATGTTTCATCTAAATTTTAAAGATGGTACAGGTGTGATTTAACCCAACATGAATGCCTGACACATGCAAGTATAAATACAAAAGCTCACCATCCCATAAAAGTGTATCGTAAAAATAACCAAAGAACAAAAACAAGGAATAATGGTTCCTATTATGATTTGTTCTCAAACATGAATTGCAAACTAAGCTTGGGTTTCAGTAAACATGTTTTAAATCTCCCAAAAAGCTATTGGGAACAAAACAATAAGAAGTCTTTTGGTTATAATTCACAAATAGCTATTTTGATCTCTGGAAACTACAAAACTCTGTTGGAGGGAATATGGATCAACAACAGAAAAGCTTTTTCCTACTATGTGGAAGCGGGGAGATGGATCATGCATTTGTAATTCACAACTCAGTAAAAGGCGCCATATATTTCAACAAAGTTGAGAGGCAACCATTACCGGGCGCAAAGGAAGACCTGCAGGACTAAGAATCACATTTGCTTTTGGCGTACTCATGTCCGGCACACTCATGTCCGGTGGAGGGTTATACCTATATGATGGACCAAATTTAACCTCCCCTGTTTTCAGATAATACTGATATTCTGGTTGGTTAGACCTTTCTGGAAATGCCTGCTCCTTCTGACTACTGCTTGGAGGACCAACTGGGGAACCAGAAGGTGGATAAGGTCCAGGATAGGCAGCTGCTGGTGAAGGTAGCTGGGTTATCCCATAAAGCTGTGCTGAACCAACATTAGATGGAGTACCAGAAGGAAGAACAGCACCTGATGCAGAAGCCTGCACCAAGAGCTCAATAGTTAATGGCTTCAATGAATGCATGTATAATTTGACTGAACAATCAAAAAGAAATGCTTGACCTACTTGATAAGGACCCCAGCCAGAAATAGGTACCATGGCAGGGGACAGTACCACAGGTCCATAGGGGCTCTGGACTAATGAGCCAGGCAGCATAGGAGGCCTCGCAACCAGCACACCAATTTGCTGGGACGAAGGACCAGGTGGGGGCTGCATGGTTGAATATAACGGCGAAGGTACTGGTACAGGCAAAGGTGAAACTGGGGCAAATGGCGATGGTGGAATTTGGATGCCAGCAGGAACTGGATGATGGAATTTACAAGTTGCACCAAACTTGCATTGTCCTGTTTTCACATAATAGGAACACTCCTTCTCACCCTGTTATCATATTTATAAACATTCAAACTCGGATCAAAATATTTCCATGATCAGAAAACAAAACAGAACATTCAAAAGCATGCCTAGCCTTATGTAGTAAATACAAAAAGTGATACAGACCTGTCGCAATGGATATCCATAATAATTTAGTGACACAGGGGTAGCAGCAGCGCCCCCTGCTCCTGCCTGCCTGGGGTGGTGGTACTTGCAAGATGAACCAAATTTGCATGTCCTTGTCCTCATGAAATACTGCATTTTAACCATCAGCAGATACAGTCACAAGCCTTAAAAACAACCGAAAACAAAAATAACATAACCACACTCCATCCATCCTTGACAACATTATTTCACAAAAAACAAGAAATTGCAGTGTGAGCCATCAAACTGAATCATTCAGCAGAACCATAAACAGCACCTGGCACACAGGCTGGCCTACTCGTTCCGGATGCTCCCCTGCAGTCCTCTCAGCTCCGGCAACCTAAGCAACACAAATAAACATAAACAAATTACAAAACACCAAATCAAAGTACACAATGCAAACATCTTAATCTCAGTGAAACAACGAAAAAACTTGGTGATTTTCAGCAAGATCAGACGAAATTGCGAACGTAAAAGCACACAATGGCATCATGAAAACCCTTTAAGCAAGAAGAAGGAAGAGAAATAGTTACCACGGCACGATCACGAGGATGGTTGAACCGACAGCGGGAACCGAAGCCACAGAAGCCGGTCCTCAAATAGTAAGTGCAATCAACCTCATCGGGGCGTTGCGGATACGATTCCTCCCCAGCACCACCACCCATTCCCAATTGCCACACAGGCTCTGCATTTTCCACAATCAAGATCGAACCCGCTTTAGAAACATCCCACATTCCCCCAAAACCATAAATCACAATAGAGAACTGCAGAAACACAATAGAGAGACAGATAGAGAGATACCTTCGAGCCCGGTTTGGGCTTCGGGCTCGGCCCATTCCGGCGACGGATCAGACCGCGAACCTTCACTGGACCGGCCGTACTGCTCCATTGCACCGAACCGAACCGGAGAACGGAGCTGATTCGACGATAATCGGAAAACCACAATGAGAACCTCCGATCAAATGGAAACTAGAGAGAGAAAAAATGGGGGTTAGATTTTCTGATTTTCTGGGGTTTCTCTCTCTCTCTAACTCGCACAGACAGCGTTTGTCTCTGTTTTCTCCTCTCTCTTGATTCTCTCTCTCACACACACACCTTCACTTACTCTCTCTTTCAGTTTCAAAGCGTGTTCTGATTTTCTCTCTCTCTCTCTGAGGGGGCTTCTTTTATTGGTCTGTGAGTTTGTTGGTTGGTTTTATTTATTTATATGCACCCGCCAACACATCCCACAAAAATTACCAAATATTTATTTTTGTTTTTATTCGCCTTATTACTATTTTCATTGTTCAAATAAAGAATAATGCCAATATTTATTTTATATTTTAAGAGAGAGAATCTCAGGAATTGGAAAATTGTGTGAGAGATTGATGAGAAGCTGATTTGGAACTGACCCTGGGAGAAGGTGGAGTTTTATTAGTGAGAGAGAAAGTTGTGAAAAGACCAAAATAACCTTGAACTTCAACATGTGGAATAGTGGGAGTCAAATAGAGTATGGGAGATATGACAGAGTTGTCCTTTCCTATTAGACTTGATTGATTCAAAATAAAAAACATAAAAGGAAGGTTAGTTCATTAATTAATTATTAATTAAAATTAGTCATGTGTTGTGGGCTATGGCTGACCGGTGATGACAGCATATGCAAAAAAGAGCACGAGATAGATGCTATCGGTCCCACGTGGCATAAAAGGAAGATCTTCCTTAAAAGGGGTAAAAGGTCACAAGCGTTTACTATGTCACAACCAGCATGGGATACTTTCCCCTACGCAAATTTCTCAACAGTTATTATGGCCAAATAGGGAAGGATAAATGAGTCAATTCGTCTCGCATAAAGTCTGATCGTGTTGACATGAGAATGGATTAAGTCACTTCTTACACAAAATTAAAATATTAGTTTGTCTTTGTCTTTGTCTTGTGAATCTCGCGGAACAAACGGACTGATCTAGAGGCTTATTTTTTAAAAAATATATATTTTTTAAAAGAAAAAGATAGTCAATTACACTCATATATATATTTAAAAGTCTTAATAAATCTCTAACAATACTTAATTACAAAAGTTTTAACATAACTAAATAAATTTTCAGCATAAATGCAATAAAATTTTAGATTGAGCTTTTAAAATTAATTGGATTTGGGTTGAACTTAATTGGCGGTTGCGAGTTTGTGGGCCAATCCGAAGACCTCGCAGACCAAACCCGCATAAGTCCATAAATTATGCGGGATGGGCCCAAAATCTTATATAACCATGGATTTTTTTTAAAAAAAAAAGATCTATAGTCCGCGTGGATCACAGGTCCCGCGAGCCAATCCATAGACCTGAGTCCGTTTACCCACCCCTATGTCCAAACCTATAGTATCTCCTAGTCCTAGCTATAACATTGCAATGTTGGATAAATGTAAAGGTATTTTAATTTCAATTAAATCTTTTATTTATTTATATATAAGTTTAATTCGGAGTTAGATAAGATTGCAATAACTATTAATATATAATTTTAATTCAGAAAACTCTAAATAAATTTTAGACTAAAATTTAATTTTTATCCTCTTATATTTTAAATTTATGATTTTAGTTTTTTTATTTTTTGATTGAGATATTTTGTCTTTCGCTTTTAAAAAATATGTAATTGATAAAAAAACTAAAATTATAATTTTAAAAAAATGAAGATGAAACGTTTCAATTTAAAAAAAGGAACTAAAATTGTAATTTTTTAAAAATAAAAATAAAAATTTTCAATTAAAAAATAAGAGAAATAGTTTTCTTTTCTTTTTGAAAAATCTTTGGTATCTTATATGAAAGCACATTGGGCTTTCACCAAATTGGCTTGAATTCAATAGATTAATAAGAAAGTATATCTTAAAAAAAATGTTTGTGTCAATACCCAAATATGAAACATTATTTATAGAAATTTTAATTTTTTGTCACTCGTATAAATAGAATGTGATAAGAAATTGTATTACTACTTCCCTCATGGATGATATGAGATAATCATTTTGAATTATTATTTAAACTATTTTAAGATAATTATTTTAAAAATCAACAAACTTAATGTATATAGTGGTACAAAATCTTTTTTCATAAGATAATGTATTATGAGAAAAAGGTGATAAGAATGATATGAAATAATCATTTTGAATAATCGTTTGAATTACTTTAAAATATTTTTTTAAAAATTAAATAAACTTATCATATATGATGGTACAAAACATTTTCTCATAAGATAATGTACTATGAGAAAATGTGATAAGAATTATATGAGATAATCATTTTGAATTATCGTTTGAATTATTTAAAGATAAATATTTCAAAAGTCAACAAATTTATCATATGGTGGTGCAAAACCTTTTCTCATAAGATAATGTATTATGAGAAAAGGTGATAAGAGTGACATGAGATAATCATTTTAAATTATTGTAAGATAATTATTTTAAAAGTCAATAAATTTATCATATATGATGATGTAAAACATTTTCTCATAAGATAATATATTATGAGAAAATGTGACAAGAATGATACCAGATAATCATTTTGAATTATTATTTAAATTATTTTAATATAATTATTTTAAAAGTCAATAAATCTATTATATGTTTAACGATGTAAAACTTTTTTTTATAAGATAATGATAAAAAAACTTAATTTCAATAAGATAAAGATAAAAAAATATAATTATATCATTTTTAAATTGTATTTCATTTTTTTCACCTTACAAAAGTTTTTATACCAAATAATGCACACAATAAAATATCTTCTTTCTGTCCTATTTTTATCCTAGCTAGTAGGTGACATTATCAAAATTATAAAGGGTTGATAGAGAACAGGACAACTCAAAATTAAGTTTGCTCTGACAAGTGAAAAGTTACACATGTATTAATTGAGAAGTGATGTTTTTTTTATACGTTGACAAGTGTTAATTATTACAATGACATACAGCAGCAGCCATAACAACAATAATAACCACAAAAGCCTTTTCCATCTAAGAATAGTATCCACTAAATAATTAACTAGACCTATTTTAATCTAAAACGAGATTAAATTAAATAAATTTAATCAAACTTTCTTTTCATCTTAGAGGCAAAATTAAAAAGATCTCCAACATCCTTGAAGATCTATAAAGTGTCGGGATTGATTAACATTTTTCTTCATATATATTTTCATTTGCACCATTTTTTATTGAATTTAATTAAAATACATAAATAGTGTATATGTCTTTTATATTACTATTTAACCACACATATCATTAAATCTGATAAGTATATAAATTGTTATAATAAATAGTTTAAAATTTATATATCAAATAATTTTAATTGATTAATAGTGTCAATTTTTTGTATTAAAAATATAAGAATTTAAACTTTTTTTTTATTTTTATGAGATTTGTATTATGCTTTAGCTTTCTTTACGTGAATGACATATATTATTGTTTCCACGCGTTGGGAGGACACGGGACTATGATTGCGGCGCAAAGATATTAAATGGAAATAAATTTGCCTTTCAAGTGAGCGATTGAAATTTGGATTTTTAGAAATTAAAAGTAGAGTTGTCAAACTCAAATAATCACATCTATAGACGGCAACTTAAATTTCTTGAAACAAATATTAATTAAAAAAGCAACAAATATTAAGGGGACAAAAAAGTTTTGCAAAAGAAAAGGGACACAAGTTTATGAAAGTCATGAGATTTTTACATGAGTTTTAACTCAAACATAAATAGTTATCGACATAAGACGCACAAATCTTTAAAAAATAATTATAATAGTGTAATGTATATTAAATCCATTTATTTTTTAGAAAATATATTTTACTAGGAAACAGTTTATTTTATAGTACATTTAAAGCTTAACTTATTAAAATGATTTTTTTTATATAAAATAAGTGAGTATAAATTAATAATTACTTATATAATATATGTGTATATGTATCCGGTCTATAAAATACATTTACTGGGAAATAGTGTAATATAATATGTGTATATACATATGTATATATGTATATACTTATATAAAATACATTAAAAGCTTAACATATATGTATTTTCACATGGCTCGCTATCAATTACCAAAAAGTAATTTATATATTATAATCTTCGTATAAAATCTATTCTAGGTCTTAAGGTGACAAACACTTTGGTATTTTTATTGGATCCAGTAAAAAAATAGTATTATGGATTATAATTACTTTTTATGAAGCCTTAATTAATTTTTTATAGAGCCTTAATGTTTAAATTATACGTAATTTTAGTCTTTAGGTAACTCAGTTTCTTTCTTCCTTTTTTTAAAATCAAATAAATTTTGATATTTTTTTTCTACTTAATATCTTTAAGATGTTGTAAAACCACTAGAGTAAGTCTAATGGTGAAAAGTTTTAATAATACGCCTAAAGTCTTTGGTTCAATTTTAAAAAAAATCTTAAAGATATCATGTATACAAAACTTTTACGGATTAAATAGAGTGAGTGAAAAATAATTCCAACGGCTAGATCCTATACAAGAATGAAACGAACGGTAAAAGATATTTTCATCCGTACAATGCAAGATATGACTAAACTACTTTTTAAAAATATTTTTAAAGCGTGTGTATAGCATTTTTTTTTATTAATTCACCGTAGCCACTACCGTATATATTCTACAGTAGTTTGTATGCATTGTGTATATAATTAAATTTATTTTACAGTAACTTTTTTCAATGTAAAGTCCAAGGGATCATACTTGTGTTGCGTTGTTAGCAAAATGACCGGGTGCTGGCAGTGGAGATGGGTCGTTGACTGTGGCTGAAAAACCGGCTGAAGTGGTGCACAGGTAAAAAGTAGGTCCTGATGTCACTGCCCAAATTCTGTGATATCAAAACGCACTCACGTCAGTGACAAAAAAATGTCGGTGATTTATATATTTTGTGTTTGTTTGGCGTATAAGCTAGAGTAGAAACATAATTGGGTAAACTTTGAAATGAATCCAGGCTTAATTTATTAACTACTCCAATGAATCGTTGTGAACCTACTAACATAATCACGTGTATGCATGAGTTCTGGTTGTAGCATTTTTTATTTTACAAAATTAAATACATGTCACATATAAAACCCCAAGAACACTATGTGGGTATTGGTGCATTTTCAAACAATTTAACAATATAATTTTTCACCAATTCTTTCCAAGCGAAAACTTAGTTACACTTAAGTATTTTTTTTAAAAAATACTATGGTCACATTGAGTTGAGTAGGGACTTAAAGTCAATTTTCCTGAGTAATATTATCGATTCAAGTTTTATAAATAAAATAAAAAGTGACTAAAAGATAAGATTTCACTAAAGAGAATTAATCAAATTATAAAGTTAATCAATATTTTATATCTATAATATAATGCAATAAAAAATAATAATGCGTAAAACTTTATGTGTAGATGTTGTCCTTCTTTGGCCTGATATTTTTTTGTTTCTTTTTGGAATCTCATTACAATCAAGTTGATAGAACAGAGTAGTATTTTGGATTTGAAAAGATTGAGGAAAGGTATGATTTTATGATGGAGAGCAAGCCGTTTATGTTAGTAAATGCATAAAACAAGTCCACATGGGAAGTGGGCTATAAAAGGTGGGGTTTTGACCAAAGATGCATGAGACTATACTAATGCAGACCCTGCTACTTACAAGAGACATCCATTATGCATATGATGCTTCCTTCTGCTTTCAGAGGATCACGTTGACGCCAAAATGGGGCATTTTATGTCCATTGAATGGGCTACGAATCTTCCCCTTTTCCCAGACATCCAGTGCTATGTTGTTCTTATGTTTGCTTTATTATTGCTTACAACATTCAAGTTTTCCTGTACTTGAGGCATCTCTCTCTGCTCATCACTTAAATGATCCTGAGTAAGCTGTTTCATTGTCGTCAAACATTTTTATCATAGTATTTTTAAAGGTAAATTTGCAATGGTGAAGTGGATCTATGTATGGTTAAAGAGTGAGCGTAAGGAAGTCAACAGTGTGCAAAAGACGTGAAGGACACGTTGAAAACCTACTTAAATTCATGGAAATTAAACTACAAAAACCTCACCATCTTTGAGTGCGTATCAAGAATATTTATTAGTTGAACAAGACAAGGATATTAGTATCATTTTGTATAGGCGAGCTTGTCCCCCATCATTAGAACATGTTTATTCTTCTTCTCAGACTTGTTACATTGCCTAATTTTAGGCATTAAAAAATACATAAAACTTTTGCGGTGAGCGTGGATCGAACACGCGACCTTCAGATCTTCAGTCTGACGCTCTCCCAACTGAGCTATCCCCGCAAGTTATTATTTTACATAAACATTACTACTAAATAAATTAGTTACACGAAAAGCCATGTATAATACTATATATCTCATAATACACCAAGGAATCAGAAAATTTATATGTGGTTACAGTTACACTTACACCATTCAAGCTTCACTTTTTCTTGAATGCACTCTTGTTACGTTTCATAATATCACCTCTCAGTTGCATACAAACAATGGAGGCTGAGGCACCAAAAAAATAAAGTGAAAATGACTCGACACTTGTAACAAAAGGAAACTATACTACTGGTCCTGAAAAGATGTAAAAGAGAGACCCTTATTAGTCAACAAAATTCATGTGTATATTTCTCTTTCCAACAAGCAACTTATGGTAAGTGTCAACAACCCTTCTGACTTCTGATTTTTCCATTGAGGAATATCTTGACTAAAGTACACATTTGACGACTCACTTAATTCCTGGAATCACTTGTTGCTTTTTTCATGCATTACAATTTTTTCTATAGGAAAAGGTAAACCAATGCAATGAAAGAAACATATTGCTTTGTAAATAGCATGGTCCAAAACCTACTTCTTTTAAAGGTTATCTTAATCAACGGTTGCTTTTATATAAGGTTTAAATTTTCTTTTATTCTAGTAATTTAATATATTTTTTATTTTTTGTTCCTGTAAAATTATTTTTTCTGTTTTTAGTCCTTATAAATTATATTTATTTTATTTTTAATCCTCAAAACACCTTAGATAATATTTTGAACAATAAAAAAAATAAACATTATAATTTCTAAGGACTAAAAATTAAAAAAAAATTATAATAACAAAAAAAAACTAAATTGTAAAGATTAAAAAGATAGTCTTTTATATAAAGCCGTGTAAGTTATGCATTGATGTTGATATATAGATCATACAAGAGAAATTACTATTCCTAGTATCCAATGTATAGTACAAGGTACCAGTAACTCCCATGTTTAATTCCTTTTTTCCTGCACATTAGAACTGAACTAATTCATTAAGGTTAAAGCAACAAAACATTGCCCCCTGTAAATAAATTTCAATCAGGGGTGTAGAGAAATTTAGCTAGATGAAACCTCAATGTCCAAAAAAAGAACCATGTGGGGAGAGGGAGGAGGGGAGCTTGATGAGATTCATCCACTTCCACTTCTTTATACAAACCCAAATATCTGCTAAACGAAGTAATGATATAGTGAGGATAAAACTGAAAAGAGAGAAGAAAAAGTGTGTGTGTGTGTGTGTCAGAGAGAGAGAAAGAAAGCTATAAGCTCTCAAATGTTAAATGAAGATCATTTAAAAAGACGCAATAACTTGGTGAAATAAATAATTATATTTTGGTCTAATAAAACTAAAAAATAAATCATCTTTCTTACGAAACACATTTAAAATAACAAATACTATGATTCCTCAAGACGTAAAGGACAAAATCCAAATTTTGGTTTTGAATGATGACATAGCAGATGCAAACATTTGTGGAGCTTCTCCCTCGGGCTCATATAGCACTAATTCTGCCTTCAAGTGATTAATCCGTGAACCAGACATTATGAGCACTTGCATTGAGAGCTTTGGGGTTTGGGTTCTCTTAAAAGTTTAGTGATTTTGGACTCTTGTCAAGATGTATTAAGAGCCTCCTTTCAAGCTTATGCTTTAGGGACTGTCTTCCTTATACTTAGTTGTTTATTTAAGCCTTTTGATTAAAAGGAGATTTTTTTTTTAATTTAACAAATGGAGGTGATTTTTAAATTAATTCTCATTTAGGAATAAGGCATAAAGATGTTTGATTATGATTTTTTTTTTAATTTGTTTTCATTGAAGTCGTAAGAAATGATACACGACCTTTGACATTTTATATGATTTATGACTCATGAAATCTCATGAATTTAAGTAAAATATAAGTTTTGTCTCTTCCAAAATCATTATTGACCATACGACTTCAAAGTCCTAATTTCATGGGCATCTTCATAAGTTATGTGATAAAACAATAAAAATCAAAGAAGTTGTAATATGCTTAAAAAAAGAAACCCTAATATGCTTTATTACTTATGTGTTAGAAGAATTAAAAAATTAAAAACTAATATAATCATCAATCAACCTATAATTTTTTAGAAATTTCTGACAAATCAAACTAGTGTTCACGATAATAATAAAAAGATGAAATAAAAATTTAGAAGTTGAATAAATATTTATGATTTCTAAGGACAAAGTCGTGTTACAACTTATTCCTAAATGAAACCCATTTGATAAATTCAAAAAAAGTTACTCTCTTAGTCAAAAAGTTGTTTCTTTGCTATTACTTTTTGTAGAAGGATATAATAAGAGGATTTAGCATTACTGTTTGAAATTTCCTTGTACATAAAAAAATAGCAAACACAACCATGGAGCTTGAGTTAGAAAATACGCTGACGTTCCATTCCATTCATTCAGGATCCACTCCAAAACTCAAAGCAAAAGCATCAAATATAAGTATAAAAACAACATTTTCTCATAAATCACAATGGTTTCAATTTTTTAATTCATTAATTTTTTTTAATGAAAATACAAGATTACCAAAACCATAGCAAGGACAACAGAAATAGCAAGTTGAATCGAAATCAAGAACTGCTTCCTCTATATGGACAATGCTAATACTTGGATGAAATCCGATTTCACTTTACTACTTGCTAGTGTGTTTTGTAAAACTAACATGTAAGTTAATTGAAAACTAAAATTTAATTAAAAGTATTAATTTGATAAATCTACTGTTAAACTCGTTGATAAGTGTAAGTTGACATATTTAATTATTTAACAATAACTTCAAATCTGGTAACTAAATACATTTTCAGAAAATTCACAAGAGTGAGAAAGGAGTGACAGTATGTTGTGACTTGTGAGGGAGAGTTAAGGATTTCTAAATATAAAAAGATAATAAGAAATTAAGGATATAAAAACATAAGTTAGGATTTCATAAGCATCTCAATAAGTTTTTTCTCTAACCAATAAATCACTCTTTCTTCATTTTATTATTCAACTTAATTAAATAAAAAATTTACTTTGACGATAAAATTTGCTCACACAAAGAAGTACAGTTGTTCAAGTCCAAGCTCTGTCCATTTTATTTTATAACTTTCCAATATCATTTATGGCTACTCCTATTGGCTACTCTTAAGTGGGTCTCACTAAAATTGCTATCGAATGACATTTTGCTCCCTTGAATTGCTGAACAAGTTAGTAACAGAATAACACTCCCCTTAGAATTGCTCTACCAATCTTTTAGTACATTGTAAGGTGTCATTAATCAATTATCAAGAATAATCAAGATTCATCCTTGTAGCGGTCAGCGTAAGCACAGTCTTTTGAGATTTAAGAAAAATACTCAACACTGAAGGATGTAAAATTTGTTCATAAATCTCGCACTTATGTGGTGGATGGTGACTCAATTCTATGAGTTTGAACATCCATTTTCTATCGACCAAGTATCACAGATCAACGTGATTTCGGTATTCAACAAAAGTGTATGCAAGCATGTATTACGATACAGTGACATAGGAAAATAAGTTGGAGTTCCGACTGTTTTGCAATAGCCAACTGAATGACTTGTGGCAATATTCAGAATTAATAAGATCTGGATTGACGGCCATATATATAAATTTGTTCAATTCTACTACTCAATTATCATAATGATCAAGATAATATCCAACAGAAACATAAAGATAAACCCAATAAAAAAACCTCAAACAAAAATCAGGAAGTAAAAAACCAACGAGTACGTTTCTACTGAAAACGCCTGGAAGACACCCTTAAGTATTTCTGATACATTCATCAACCACATTACATAAACAAATTGGGCTTTTTGGCCTTGTATGTGGTCTTCAGCTTCCTGGTAGGTGGTCTAACTTTCTGGAAGACCAATGGGAACTTGATTTTGGAGTTGTGGAATTGCTTGGTGCTCTCCCTCTTGCAAAGCTTAGCTGGGATGGTTGCAGTCTTGATAATTTGGATGCATGGGCTCCTGACCCTGTGGCGAGAAGCCATCTCATTGTACATTGCCTCAACTGAACCGTTTAGAGTGGTATCGCGGTACTCCTTGTACATGTTGTGGTAACCAGTCCTACTCTGATACCGCAACCATATCCCGTAGTTCTTAATCTTGGTTGGGTTCTTCTCAAAAATCTGCAAAATAAAATTATTTGAAAATGGATTAATTACATACACACACAAATTCAACACCAAAAAGCCTCCACCACAATTTGCCACCAGAAAGCTAACAGATGCATCTCAAATTCAGTTGAAATAAACTGCAAATCCAGTAATTGACTTACGAGATACAAGGATTCCTTTAATAATTATGTCACGACACAAACTTATTCAACATATTATTGATAGAGAATAATAAGCATCTACTCTAAACATTATGAAATTTCTGCATAAACATTATAAATTCAACAGATTTGAAACATACAAGGATGTCCATTATAAATGCCATGACACAAACTAAGCCAACAGCTTATTGACAGAGACAACAAGCAACTACTACAAACATCATGAATTCAACAGGGTAGTGCACAAGAAAACAAAAAAACGCAAGTCTTATTTTTCTGCAGTTCTTTGGAGGTAATTTTAGGTACTAAAAACATAGGTTAACAAAAAGTGGGGGGGGGGAGGGGAAAGTCTGTGCGTAAGCCAATTTGTCTGAAGTTTTATATCATTAAAAAAGAATCTATTAAGCTATTACCGTGATCAACTGTCAAGTCAACAAAAACAATTAAAAATAGCAAGCAACAATGACAATGAAATTTCAATAAAACCAACAAGCAAAAAATAAGGTACCATAGGAAAATATAACACCTTGCAAACAAGTGAATTTATAAATAATTTATTTTTAAAAATTACAAAGACCTTCAGCTTCAGCAAATCAAGTTCAAACTGCATACTATGGTGAAAAAATCATAAATAAATAACCATCTTCTCTTAATCTAACACATTCACAATGAAGACTATATATTATTATCATTCGTAATGAAGTTATAAACGAAATCTTTGTAGAAACTACGCCATCATCCACAATTATAGCTTTCTTCACCTATTTCATCAGATACACTCCACAATGCTACTATCAACATCAAGCAAAAAACAACTCAAACCAACATCGAAATTCTACATTTTTCTTAACAGAAGAAAATTTAATAGCAAAAATTTTCTGTGCAACCGATAATTTTAAACTTTTCGAAACATATTTTCAACCATGGGCAAAAGAATCCAAACATTTATAAAGAAAAAATGACGTAAAGTAAACCAATCCTAAAAGATATTGTACCTCGTTGATAGCAAGAACTTGACCATTGCTCTTCTTCACCTTCTTCAGCTTCCTCAAAAAATACCTAATTGAAAGAAAAAAATACAAAATTATAAAAAAAAACTAAAACCTATAATTCAAAAACAGAGGCAATTAACTCCGATTGTTGACGCAAAACATTACATAAAGGATCTCGTAAAAACAAAACTAATAAAATAGAAACAAAACATTACCAGAACTTAGACTTGGCGCGAACCTCGTTGGTGGCCCAGAGCTTCATTCGGTAGATCTTCGGATGCTGATCTGCTTCCGTTGGGAGAGCCCTCCCGACCACCTGGTACTGGTGAAACTGCAAAGACACAAAACACATACTACCTCGTAAAAATCATAATCGAAGGAAGATGAAATCAAACACAGAATGGCGTGAATCTTACGCACCCTGAACGTAACCATTTCTGGGAGAAGGTAGCAAACGAAGAACACTCTCTCTCACTCCCTCTTCCTCTCAGTGTGGTGCGCGGTGAAGAAGAAAAAATTAGGGTTTTCTTTCTTTATAAAGAGGCTCGAAACCCTAACTTTTAACCTGGAGCACTAGGCTCGGGTTCGGACCTGGCCTTTCTTTGGGCCAGACCACTTTATAAGGCCCATAATTTTAGATAAATGTTTTTTAATTATTGTTATTGCTTCTTCTTCTTTTTTACATTATTATGTGAAAATTTGGAGATAGTAAATAAATAAAGTTTATTATGATTAAATTGTTTGGTAAAATTAAATGATAGATAAAAATATAAAATATATGCTTATATGGTTTGATATTCTTTGAGTATATTTATTCATTTATGAATCTAAATTAATTTATATGGTTTTTGCAATTGAAATTAACATATATATATATATATATATATATATATATATATATTGACACATATAGTACCAGTATATAAACCATATAGGCAAAAATTGGCTTGCAATGGAAATGTGACAGTATATATATTCATTTCAATTCACTTAGCCCTACAAATTTTCTGTTCATTTTTTTTACTATCTTAATAAAGATAGATTAATTAATAAATTAAATATAAAAATATATGAAGTAAATATTTAACGATATGCAAAGATTCATAAATAAAATCACAAGTTCTCTCAAGTTGATCGTATTTATATATTTAATAAAAAGATTATGAATAAAAAACAAAGCAATGAAAAAATAAAAATGCAAATAACCCTCTCTCTCTCAATCTCAATGCTAGGACAAAGTGGAAAAAAGTAGGTTTTAGTTATATATAAATAAATAAACCCTGTCAAAAAAAATTATATATATAATATAATATAAGCCACGAAATCATAACTTGTTACATAAGCTAAATTATTTTGTTCAGGTAGTTTAGAAAAAATTCACACTATGACAAATGTGCACTGTCACTAGAAAGATACACACCATCAAATGGGCCTTTGTTTCATGACTAACTATTTTAGTCCCGGGAATATTTCTAAAGATAAAATATCACAATGTTATTTTTGGGTATTTAAAAAATATTTGGTTAATTATGAAATTAGTTAAATATATATTTTTCATATTCCCAAGAAAAAATTAGAGATATGTTTGCTTAAATTATTTTTTCTTTGAAATATATTATAATTACTAAAATATCATTCTTATGTTAAGAATGTTATTTTTTTATAATACAAATTTTTTTTATTATAAGACCAATAGATGAAAAGCAAATTGAACTTAAAATTTTGTATATCTTATATTCTCGTGGAAAAATCCTTCCTACTACTATTTTACTGTTCATTAGAGTATGACCCAAAATATACATATATATATATATATATATATGCACCACAAGACATGAACAATAAACAATTGGAGGGAAAACAAAAAAATTATTGTGAATAAAATTCATGAATAAATAAAAATTGACATATAAACAAAAATTTTGAGAATAACAAAAATTAAAAAGCATAAATGAAGAAATTATTAAGACTGATAATGAGTAAGAATATGATACATGTGTATTTTTACTCACAAAGAAAATTTCATGAGAATAAATATTAGTTACGTCTTTCGTTAGGATTAAATATTGACTAAAAGTGAAATTATTGTTTATCTAGATAAAAAAAATACATTCGAAATTAATTAATTTATTACTTCACGAAAAATATGAGATTATTTTTTCTCATCTTGTAATCCTGTGACTAAAAAATCTACCCATAAAACAAACACTCAAAAGGATTCACAACATAAAAAATATAATGATTTTCATGGAGTTCATATTGAAAGATAATTTCTCATATTTATTAGTGAAAAGAATGAGAGAAGAAGAAAGAAGTTGTAGGTTCAAGTTTTCCTTGCCAATAAAAACAAAAATACTAACAACTAATATTTATTTATAAAAATAAATAAATTAGAAGAACATTCTTGAAAAGCTTACATTAGAAAATCCACATTACATCCTGTGCAATGCCATTTAGTAAAATGCCACAGCCCAAAGGAAGAGACACACACGTTAAAGACATTAGAAAAGGGCATTTAGCAAGCAAATAATAATGGTTCTTTAACTCTAAATGTATATTATCAAGTGTGAACAAAAAAAAATGCACTGTTTGTTGTGACCGCACAAAGGAGACATCCGTCTATTTTGAAGAAGTTAGTGGGAGAAAAATAAAAAATTTCTAACACAGTTAAAAAAAAAAAGTAAAAAACTTATCTGTTCTCTCTAGAATTGTCACAACAAATACCCAGTGTGCGGTGTGTGATTTATGCGTTTGTGTTTAATCTCTTTATTTGAGAGTGCCCACTTTCATACAGAGATCATGAATGCTTAAGAGTGTTAAGGGAAATGTTTACGGGGTGTCCTTATTGTGAAAAAGCGTAGCTCAAGTCACTTTGTAAGGGAATTGAGTTTGTGTTATTTTACAAGTAACTTTTGGCTTGGATTTTTGTTTAATATGGGATTAAGTATAATGTTTTGTTGCTTTGATTTGGTTAGTGAGTAAGATTTGCCAAAATTTAATCTTACACCCGATGGTTAAATAAATGGGTTCAACTTTCCACCTTTTACTTTGTGGTGAATGGTGATGCCTACTTTCGCCTTTTTTCTTTTTTTAAAATTACATACTCAATTTTGTTATATATTTTTCTAATGTTTCTAAAATACTTCCAATCTTGTTCATTCTCATATTTTTCCTCTCCTTTAATTTTTCTCACTTTCATCCCTCTTACTCTTTCCCTTTTTTTTTCTTTCTGTTATCTTGATTTTTAAATATTTTTTATTTATTTTACAATAACTTTTGCAATATAATTTTTTAATGCATCATACAAACTAATTCTATAATTTTTACATTATAGAAATCATTTATCGTAATGTATTTAACAATATTGGATCATATTTTTTCAAAAGTATTATTTTCTTGATATAATCCCTATCAATGGGTTGACCCATTTTTGGATTAAAGTGATATTCGTCACTCTATGACCAAGTGGGAATTGAATCTCAGACGTTGGTTAGGGAACCCAAGTACCAAAATAATTTCAAAAGTATTATTTCAATAAATTAGTTTATGGTAAACATATATTTGTTACAAAAATAAAAAATAGGTGTAAAGAGGAAAAGTGCGTGGGGATGGAAATTCTGTTAGTGGGTTCTTCGTCATGCTAATAGAGGCCCAAAGACCCAAAAACTTTTTGAGGGATACTCTTACAAACCCTAATCTAATCTCACTTTCTTGTTCTTCTTCTTATTTGTAACGAAGCAAACGCTGCCGAATTCGTTATCGCTTTGCACTAGCAGCTTTGAAACCCGGTTCATCCGAAGCCCTTCACCGAACCATGGTACGTAGATTGCAAAGTCTCATGTAGTCGCACCATAGATGCCAATAATTCTGATAGTGTTTTTGTTTTGTTTTGTTATGCAGTCGAGGAGAAAGGTTAGAGAGCCAAAGGAGGAAAATGTGACTCTGGGTCCAGCTGTTAGAGATGGTGAACACGTTTTTGGCGTTGCTCGCATCTTTGCCTCCTTCAACGACACCTTCATCGTCAGTACTTTTTTTTTTTTACCACTAGACCAACCTTATATCTCCGCATTTGTTATATATCTTGGCTTCGATTACCAGTTGCAGAATTCTGATTATTGATTTTTGTAACTGCAGCATGTCACTGATTTGTCTGGCAGGGAAACCCTTGTCCGAATCACTGGTATGAGTGTTTCTCTTCACATTATCGCAACTAATAAATTATAGACCACTATTCCAGAAATAAAAACTATATTCTTTTTCTTTCATTTTTTATGTAATTTTTCACAATATTGGCTATTTCTAGTTGATTTTATGGTGTTAGAGTGAATATATGTTGTTTTTATTTTATTTTTAATCCCCTTTAGCTTTTCATGTTAATATATACCCCCTTCGTGAGATTCTTTCTTGGCACTTAAGGTATCCATACCTCATGATGGATTGTGTTCTTAGTCATAGGGCCTGCCCTTCTTTAAAATTTTGTTTTTTGTTTTACATTATCTTTTTTTTTTTTTTTTTCTATTCATGGAACCTAGGATTCATTTGTATATCACCAAGCTAACTTTGTTTGCTGATAAATGAATTTTGTTGAATCTTTTCTTTTTTAGTGGATATGCTGGGGATCTGTTTGTATACCCACAAAGCTAACCTTCTTCACCAATAAATGAATTTTTGTCTGAGTATTTTCTTTCCTTCTTCACTAATAATCTTTGACTTCTAACTTCAGGTGGTATGAAAGTTAAAGCTGACAGAGATGAATCATCTCCTTATGCTGCTATGCTTGCAGCTCAGGATGTTGCTGCCAGATGCAAGGTCAGTGGCCTTCTCTTTAACATAGTTTCTTTCTGTTAACCATGTTAACTTTCATGATTATCTTTCTGCTTTCTTCACGAATTTGATAGAATTCCAATTTGATCATCCTGTTTTTTAGCTAGTATCACCGCTTAATCTGTTTCAGTGTTTTTGCTCTTTGAAATTGCTGTAGCAGTAGGATGTTATTTTCTGTGAAGCTGTCGAGCTTGATGTATCATTTCAAATTATTTTGGAGCAGGAACTGGGCATAACTGCTCTTCATATCAAGCTCCGTGCTACTGGTGGAAACAAGACCAAAACACCTGGTCCTGGTGCTCAATCAGCTCTTCGAGCCCTTGCTCGTTCAGGAATGAAAATTGGTCGTATAGGTAATTTTCCTTTTTAAGAAAGCTTTTAGTTCACTTGATTTGGCCCCTTAAATGTCTCGTTAATATTCAACTGTATTTCCCATATTTTTTATTGATTTCTTTTGTTTTGCTTTTATTGTTAAATGCTAATTGATTGATTAATGTTTCTTGATTCTCCAGAGGATGTTACTCCCATTCCTTCGGATAGCACACGTAGAAAGAGTGGTAGAAGGGGTAGAAGACTTTAAACTTCCTATTCTGGAGTTGCTATATTTTACTTTTAATGCCAAAGAGAATTGTGGCCTTTTGATGTTTTTTAAGTTAATATCAGAACTTCTATTGCATTTCTTGAGGTGTTGAACAGAATTTTAGTTGAGTACACATTTAATCATTGTTGTCAGAGATTTTTTAAAGTTGAGCATGTTGCTTCCTAGGTTTGGTTGATTATTGTTTTTTATAATTCGGTTCTCCCTTTCGGCTACTCTTAAGCATGAATGAATTATAAATCTATTCGTTGTTCGTCAATGAAATTATATTTTACAATTTGCCGGAAATTTTGTCCCCGATTTTTTTGAAGAACCTAATGGCGTTGAAATTTTTAACTGACGTGATAAAAAATGTAGAAAATTAAACCAAGATAACATTCAAATTTAGGAAAAATCAAGTATTTACTCAATTTTACTCCCTATCCATTAATTTTTTGATAAATGCCAATAATGAATACTGCAATACAAGATGATTATCCATTCATATTAACATCACAAGGTGCATGCTAAGACGTTGATGATAATGGTGTATTAGTAAAATCAATGACATTAGTAAGCAAGGCGACAAGTGTTAGGATGACATTGAATTGATGGTGGTAAGAACATAAGGTAGTAGAAGGATTGGTAGTCATATTAGTATAGTGTTTACTATTTAAAGTATTAGCATATTAAGAGTGTATACTATTTAAAGTTTAGTAAATTAAAATCACAATACACTTTAAATTAAGTCAAGAAGATTTACATCCTATTTGAAAGGAGGTTTTTTTTTAATCTGTTTCCAAATTTCCATCAACTCCTACTTTAACATGTAGAAATTGCGTCGAAGTGTTAATTTCCAACTGCAGCCAATTGTAACTTCCGCACTGAGTTCGAAAGTGTAAATTACTGCAAGAAATGCTCTAGAGGATTGTGCAGGTCAAAAGGATGTCAACTTCCCAAGATCTCCTTGCGTGATACCAAGGGCAACAACAATCACAGTAACGAAGGACTGTAAATTCAAGTAGATAGTTCAAGTGAGCACAGGGAAGACAAAACCATTTAAATCTAATCAATGATAATAATACTTTTTTTTAATAAACTCCTAATTTGACCATCTGAATTCTAAATTGTCATTCTTCTAGTTTCTTAAAATGTTTTTTTTTCCCACTAAATTAATATTTCAAAGGAAATAATAACATGACAATTCCTAGAGTAGCATAATTCAGATCATTGAATCTGTGATTGTATGTTAGATGTATTAAATTCCTAGACCAGACAGTATTCTTAATCAGCAAAATGCAGTAATAGGCCTATCTATCGTAATCAAAATCATAGATGAACCCATCTTGTTGGTGGGAATGGAAGGTAAAATGAGGGAGCCAAAATCCCTCCCCTCCACTTCTTCCATCCTCTTCAATATGGGGGGGATTTGGAGGGAGGGAAAATGACTTAAGATTTTGTGAACTGTGTTAACGACAATGTCTTTTATTCTTTTACATCATTGCCCAATTTAAATGATCTACTTAGTATATATATGTATCTTGAAAAGTTTTCGAACCCTTGGCATTTACATCTTACAAGCAAGGGGACCCATTTTTGTACATTGTACTCACTTATCAACTGTAGTAATCAGGTTCTTAACATGGTAAAACAACCTTGGAGCATTTTTATTACCAGGAGATGACTGTTTAAATCGATCTACATATAACAGCCTAATGTGTATTTAACATAGTTCTTAATCTGAACTCTTTCTTTCCTCTTTTGTAATCAATCTATAATGATAGCAACACATATAACATATCTCAGACACTGTTTTTCAACTCTAGTCTCTAAGCAAATTTGTGCTGATTGAATGGCTCAAACATCCAATTCTAAATGTTAATTACAGAGTAGAAACTAAACACAACTATGTTACTGAAGGTCACTTCAATAACTGGTGAACAAAACTAGATTTTTAACTTCACTTTACAATTAGATGACTGACTTGCAATATATCCACACAACACCCAGCAGATGAGGAAATGAAAATTTGATAGCCAGAGAAAATACTGCTTGGTATCATGAAGAGACAGAGAAAATACACACGATGTATATTTAAGAAATTAAAACTTAGAAGTGCAGAAACCAAAACTATAATCCCTTTTCTTTTTAGCCCCATACCAACTATGACACGACAAGACTTCCAATCATTAATGCATTAAAGGAAACCTAAATTAAAACATGTGAAAATGAAATAATTTGCAATAAAAAACTTACAGCAACTGTGCATGCAATTAATCCAGGCACTTCTCGGCAATCCATCTGTACAAACATTAGAATGAAAGTTCCAACGTACCAGGGAACACCACCAATAAACCAACCAATTATAAACCTTGCAATATAAATAAAGTTGCAATCGTTAATATCATCATAGAAAATGACTATCACTACTTTCAAATAATCGAAGGAGCAAGAACTTAAATGGGGAGGGGGATGGTAATTTTTATTAGAGGATTGAACCTCCAACACATTCACACTCATTGGCATCCAGTTTTAAGTTGTATGCTTATATTATTTAGTTAATCCAAAAGCATTCTCGAAGATGGCAAAACTTCTCACAACTTTAGCTCTTAGGAGTTAGGAAAATGAAATAAGTAGGCGTCCCTTAACTATAGTAATTGTTATTAGGCATGTGAATATAGACTTTAGCCATTAGCAATACAAAGATAAAGCCACTTCAAATTTTAATCAAATAGCAAACCACATGTATTATAAGCTTGGCATTTATGGTGAGGCTTTGCAAATGCATTACACTTCCAAAACATGATGTGATATTATTGACTAATAACCATGCTTATTAGGATTTGGATCCTCAAGTGCGTGTACTATTAAGTATATATGTTGAGATATGTGGCTCCCTTAAATAAATATCAATGTCTCCCAGTTAGGAGATCATATCTCAGCTTCACAAAAACACTTTTAAAAATAAAAACCCAGAACAAGTCCACAGCAAGGAAGACGACGTTCTCTCACAGGCCTTCCTTCAGCAACGGCATAAACTTGCACAACATTAAAATAAATAAAAAATAAATTATGAATACATTATTCAAACAGATTCCATAAAGTAACTTTTGTGTCCAGAAACAGAAGCATTATAAATTGTGAGTACATTGTTTGAGCCAAATCCATTAATCTCGTTTGAATTTTAATATCCTTCTCTCTTCTTGTGACAACATGAAATTAAGGATCGAAACATATATAGGAACTATCGCGTATCGTGTTTAACTCAACATATATAAGTAACGTGTAAGAAATAAGAATGTGTATATGGTTGTGAATGTATTGTACCTGGAACAACGTGGTATCCTTGTCGTTGGTAATAATTAGCGGAGGGAGCTTGTGGGTGTTGATGTTGAGGAGGAAAGTGGTTAGCGACGCCTTGAAAGGTGACATAATAAGGGTTGTCAGTGGCGATTCCGATTTCTCTGTTCTTCTCATCCTCGCTCATCGGAGAAACCTTCGGAATCATTTTACTTTACTACTTCCTCAATTTCCGACCATCTTTCTCATCCTACGTTCATGTTTTTAGTAGTATTCGTTTGCTTCGCCGGCAAGATTTAATCTTATACCCCAAGCTTCAATAAATGGGCCTGGGCCTAACTTTCCGCCCTTTTGTTTTTTTCTTTTGATCGTAGCGTACTTTTTTTTTTTATAAATGCAACCCTGCCTGAGCTGGTTAGAGTTAGACCACCATGGACAACAAGATTCTTTGGTATTAACATTTAACAGTTACATACTAAGTCTCAAATATGAGATATAATTAAGCTGCAATAATCTCATATTAGTTGATTTTGATTATGTGGGTTTTAAGTGATTGTATGGTTTATTTAGACTCTTTTTTTTAATTATTTTTGTTTTAAAAAAATATATTGACGAAACTTTGTTTTATTGTGTATACTGAGAAAACTAGTTTTAGTGAAAATGTGGAGGAACATAAAATTAAGAAGAAGAAAAAAACCTAAAAAAATATAAAGATGTTTGTACCATGTTTGCCTAAGGCCCCAAATTTTCTATACACCCAAAATGTGTACATAATCGTTGCAGCGGCCTCACTACAGTTTGACTAATTAACCAAAGACATCAGAAATGTAAAAGTAGAAAATGAACACTTTCAAAATGAATACATTTGAAAATTAACGATTAAAAGTTTAATACAGTCGTCGTAACTTTAACTATTATTAATTTAGAGAGATAAATAGTATAGGTTAAAATATAATTTTTGTCAACCTATTTGTTAATTGAAATGTTTTGTCTTTTACTTTAAAAAAAAAAACTTGTAATTTTAGTTTTCTTAATCAATTTCAGACTTATTGATTATATATTTTTTAATTTTTTTTAATAAATCAAACCTGTCAGCAATTAAATAATTTTAAAAAAGTCATTTGTCATTTCCATAATAAACAAACTATGCACCATCAACATTTACATACTGTATAAATTAATGTTTGAAATTAATTATAAAAATTAAAATTCATTTTTTTAAAATAAGAACTAAAATCATGAACTTTTTAAAAATAAAAAATAAAATGTTTTAAATAAAAATGAGAAACTAAAAGTACAAATTTTTTAAGAAAGTAAAAGACAAAAAAAGTACATTTTAGCCCATAGTATATTAGAAAGTTACTCCGTCTCGATTTGAATATAAGGAAAAAAAAAAAATCTTAGGCGAGAAGGTGAGTTGAAAACCTATGTCTGCTTGCG
Source organism: Glycine max (assembly GCF_000004515.6). NCBI lineage: Eukaryota > Viridiplantae > Streptophyta > Magnoliopsida > Fabales > Fabaceae > Glycine > Glycine max. The sequence continues at coordinate 32,430,859 of NC_038249.2, forward strand.
TTTTCTAAAAATGGATCAAAACAGGCTAATTCAACAAATCCAAGTATCCAACCCATTAGTATTTTAGACGTCGTTCCTCTTAAAAAACCATTCCTAAATCTATTGATCATATTTGACATTACTCTTTATTAGAAAATATATTGAACATTTTACATCCACAAGATTCACATGATTCCGGGCAGGGGTAGACCATAAGCTGATTACAAAGATTTGATGTCTTCCTTTCATCCAACACCAACAACTCTATTTCAGAAATTGAAAACATTAAAACATGCTACAGACTGCAAAAAGTAATTATGCATAACTTTTGACTGTTATTTTCAAGTAATTGAAGCACTCCGTAATTGCTTAGGATGATCAGAGTTGAAATGTTGAATTACCCAAGTCAGACGTGGGGTTTTCATGTCACGTGATGTTTCTTTTTCTTTGTTGGCAAATTTACGAGCATTAGATTATGATATTTTTTTTGTGTGTGTGAATATTAGATAATGTTAATTTGAGGTCTGAGTCTCTGAGATTTGGTGTAGGTTTAACAACTTATATTGGATGTTAACGATCATTGACTCATGTCATAGGGGGGAGGAGGGGATACGGTCCACTCATATGGTTGCTATTTATTTATTAAATAAATATAATTATGAAAGCATGAACTCATTTTAGCTGTTTCTCCGTTTTATTGACATGAGAAATTGTTTAATTCATAAATAAAAAAATATTAAAATACTGTACGCTAGCTTCTTTTTTTTGTCAGACTTGGGAGTTTTGTGTTTGCAATTTGCATAATTGGACGCATTGGGTTTTGGTGGAGCAATAGATTTATCTTGCATTTGTATTTAGGTGTCTTAAAGATTTGGAATATGGAGATTTGAGAATATACTACCATACCAATCAATATTTAAAAATACATTGATACCTATATGATTAATAATAAATTATATTGAGAAAAAATAATTATTCGATTTTAAATAAGATATTATTCATTGCATTTTATTAATTCTATGTGTATTACTTCACAACAAAAGAAACTTCAATTAATCAAACATTATCTTCGTTTTTTTCTTCTTCATTACAGACATATGCTAACAAACAAAATAAATCACGTCATGCAATTATTAAGTTCTCAACATAAAATATATTATATTTTATAAAATTAAGTATACCAAAAGAAATTTAGTCATACATTTATGGTTGAAGAATTTTCATTATAAGTAATGGTGAATAAGCGGACTCGGGTTCATGAATTGGCTCATTGGACCGCGGTTCGCACAAAATCAATTTTTTTAAAAAATCTATAATTATGTAGTCAGACATTGATGTGCATATTAAATAAGATAAAAATGATAAAAAAAAAATTTACTTGAATAACTTGTAAGTGTTATTTATGTTGTTTTTTAAATAAAAAAATTAGAACTGATAAAATTTTATCTTGATAATATTTATAATCTTTTAATATAAATTTTTATTATACAAATTATTAAATACAACTTTAATTTTAATTGAAAAATAATTCAAATATTACTTAAGAACCTTTACTGTAAGAGATGAATCAATAGTATTTTGTAGCACACATTAATTGTAGTACAAGTGCTTCTTTAAGACTCATTTATATATGGTATGTGATATAACGTTTACTTTCATTTAATAAAAAAAAATGTTGGAGATATTTAAGTTTCATATTTTAAATTTATTGTTTGAATTTTTTTTTGTTAAAATATTATTCATTTTATTGATGCAATTGACTAATTGTTAAAATTTTATTTATATTTGTTTTGAACTTGATTTAATTACATTGTATTTTTGTTAAAAATGTAATTTTTAAAAAACTAAGACTATGGACCAATCCATTTGAAGCGCGGAATCTACGAAAAGAGAGAACCAATTTATTAGATCCGCGTAAGAGCACGGAAATAACTATTTCAATCCACTGTCAATACAAATTAACTTACACATGTGAATCTTACGCAAGAGAAACCGACTCACTTACTTACCTCTACTTATAAACAATACAATACACGCGCGCAAACAAACAAACAAAATCACGTCACGTAATTATTAGATTCTGAAGATGAATATATCTGCTATATTTTTATAAAATTATGCATAACAATTGCAAAAAAAACTTAATCATACATTTTCTTTGGAATATTTTAGTTATTAACGTATCTGAAAGTAAAATAAATTAATTAAAATTAAAAACTTAAACAAGTTGTATAATGCAATAATTTTATAGTAAATATTTTATATTATTAGCCAATAGGATAACCTAAAAGTTTATTTTTAATTCATAAAAGTTCACTTCTTTTGATAATTAGGCTAAAATATATTTTTCATTTCCTTATTTTTTTAAATATATAATTTTAGTCCTCTTATTTTTTAATTGAGACATTTTATCTTTACTTTTAAAAAGTTTGTGATCTTAGCCTCTTATTTTTTAATTGGGACATTTTGTCCTTCACTTTAAAAAATTTACAATTTTAGTCCGTATGTCTTATTTCTAATATTGATTCATGTACTCTATAAATGCTAATTGATATGTGTCTATTTATTATCCACATGACAAATGTTATTTTTTAAAATTGTTTAATTGCTAACAAGCTTAATTTATTAAAAAAAATTAAAAAGTACATAATCAAGTCTAAAATTAAAAAAAAAATAAAATCACTAATTAGAAAAATGAGAAATAAAATGTCTCAATTAAAAAATAGAAAAATTAAAATTACGAATTTTTAAAGACACAAAATGTGTCGATTAAAAAACAAATAAACTAAAATCACATATTTAAAAAAATAAGAAAGAATAACTCTATTTTAGCCTAATAATTAATATGGTAATTCAAGACTCAAGAATTGTTCACCTTTATAAAAAAATTTATTATCAGTGTATTTTAATTAAATTCAAATTCAAAATAGCTATTAGTTTTAAAAGATTGTAAAATAAATTAAATGATTAAAAAAATAAAGTATTTGATTTATCATGTTATATTAATACAGTGTGATATGATTGAGAAATAATAAAATATAATATGTGATCAAGAGTTTGTTTTCTAAATTTGTGTGCATAAAAAGTACAATACATGTGAGAGATATTAACTTGGATTAAATGGATCTCAATATTTATTTTTTTAATTTGCAGTTAGGAGATACCACATTTAAAATGCACTACTATCTCCTAAATGCAATAAATATGGCTTTATCTTAGCTCTCAAGAGACTGCACGTTCCCAGCTTTAAGCTTCATTGTTGAGTAATAGAAGAGCTAGCACATGTGTTAATGTTCCCAGCTTTAAGCTTCATTTTCAACAACCTTAACCGAAGATGTTACTGAGAAATGGTAGGGACTTTTTTTTTTAAAAAGAAATAAAAGGTAGGGACTTGTTGAACACAAACTTGTGACCTGTAAAAGTAACAAGCATTTTTTTTGTTATTTTAATTTCATATTACTGAATAATTTTGTTCTTTAGAAGTGTCGTGGATCGTCTCTGGCTCTTTTCAAATGCATAACAGTACGATATTTCACAATTCATTTAATTATTATGGTTCATTACATTTTTATTCTTTGGAGTTTAAAATATAAGTATGCTATTTTTTCTGTTGGAGAAAATAAGTATGCTCATTATTGGCTGCTAGTTTATATTTGATGTGCCTTAACAAGTAGATGTTTCTTGTAATTGTATGCGTGAATTAAGAAGAACAAAGTGCCTAGAACTAGCCCCTTGCTTGTGAGGACCAGCTACTTCTTCTTGAAGTATCTTTGCTAGCTCTTTTGTTCGTGGCATGTGGGCACACTTTTCATATTTTATTGTTTTATGATAAGGCATTTTGTGTTCTTAAAATGTTTGACCATTAATTTGGGTGTGTTGTGATCACGATATCACTTGTGTTTGCGGGAATCATTTTTTACCCCCAACACGTATTTTTTAAATGAAATATTTTTTCATCCATACAATTTAGTATTTTTTATTTTAATTTTTATATAATGTGTTTATTTTATTTTTTATTCTTAAAAAAAATTAGATAACTTTTTTTTTCACTGTCCAAAATATTATTTTACTTTTCAAAGTGTTATTTAATGAAAAATTTAAAAATACAAAATAAACATATTTTATAAAGATTAAAATATTTTTTTTCTTTTACAGGAAAGAAAATGAAATAAATATTAAATTATAATAACAAGAAATATATCTAAGACTTCTTAAAATTTAGTGTAATACGGTGACTAACTCTCTCAGTCTAATTAATAGTTTCAAGTTATCAAAATATTATTTGCACCTATTTCCATATTTTACTTCAAAATTATCATTGGATTGAGTATGTCACTTGAATTGTAAGAATGATGTCAATAATTTTTTTTACATTATTTTCAATTCTCACGTATAAAAAAAATGATGACGACAAACTAAATAACTCACTTCTTTCATTATTTTATGATGAAATGCTACTCGATTTTCTTAAAATATTGATTAAAGAATTAAATAAGTTTCCTTAAATTTTTGTTTAATTTTAATTCTTATAAATTACTAACTTCTTATATAAGTCATTCTTGCATTGGAAGTTTTTCATTTTAATCCCTTATATTGTACTTTTTTTACTATTTAAAATATTATCTAAAATTCTTTAAGGATAAAAAACAAAATAAACATATTTTATAAGAATTAAAATAAAAAATATAAAGACAAAAATAAAATAAAAAATCAAATTATAGAAACGAAAAAGATATTTCAACTTTCTTATAATATGAATTTTTTTTCATGGTCCTTAACTTTTTTCCTTCTTTTATACCTTATAGTTTTCTTGATTTCATCTCTCTCTTTTTACCAATTTTGTTGATTTCATGTTAGTTATTATTCCTGTTAAATGACAACAAGACTCAGAGATTAAATAATAGACCTAATATATTATAATAAGAAGGACTAAAATAAAAAAAAATTGAATATAAGAAGTGTTAATATAAAAAAAATTATGATTTGTAAAAATTAAACTTATAACATATCAAAAAGTAAAATAAAACAAAAAAAAAATTATAAACACCAAAAAGAAAATTAAAAGAACTGAAATAAAAACAATCTTATGTTTATATACACGTGTGCAATTAATTAGATTGTCGTGCGAGGATCGTGTCGTGGTAGACAGACTAGAATATATATATATATATATATATATATATATATATATATATATATATATATATATATATATATATATATATATATATATATATTTTTCTTTG